>NC_141876.1:554604682-554758505 GCF_056163025.1 Triticum urartu
TGCACGAGTAGAACACAAGTGAGTTGTGGACGATACAAGTCATACTGCCTACCAGCATGTCATACTTTTTTTCGGCGGTATTGTTGGACGAGACGACCCGGACCAACCTTACGCGTACGCTTACGCGAGACCGGTTCCCTCGACGTGCTTTGCACATAGATGGCTTGCGGGCGACTGTCTCTCCAACTTTAGTTGAACCAAGTATGGCTACGCCCGGTCCTTGAGAAGGTTAAAACGGAGTCTATTTGACAAACTATCGTTGTGGTTTTGATGCGTAGGTGAGATTGGTTCTTACTTAAGCCCGTAGCAGCCACGTAAAACATGCAACAACAAAGTAGAGGACGTCTAACTTATTTTTGCAGGGCAGGTTGTGATGTGATATGGTCAAGGCATGATGCTGAATTTTATTGTATGAGATGATCATGTTTTGTAACCGAGTTATCGGCAACTGGCAGGAGCCATATGGTTGTCACTTTATTGTATGCAATGCAATCGCGATGTCATGCTTTACTTTATTACTAAACGGTAGTGATAGTCGTGGAAGCATAAGATTGGCGAGACGACAACAATGCTACGATGGAGATCAAGGTGTCATGCCGGTGACGATGGTGATCATGACGGTGCTTCGGAGATGGAGATCGGAAGCACAAGATGATGATGGCCATATCATATCACTTATATTGATTGCATGTGATGTTTACTGTTTATGCATCTTATCTTGCTTTGATTGACGGTAGCATTATAAGATGATCTCTCACTAAATTATCAAGAAGTGTTCTCCCTGAGTATGCACTGTTGCCAAAGTTCGTCGTGCCCAGACACCACATGATGATCGGGTGTGATAAGCTCTACGTCCATCTACAACGGGTGCAAGCCAGTTTTTGCACATGCAGAATACTCAGGTTAAACTTGACGAGCCTAGCATATGCAGATATGGCCTCGGAACACGGAGACCGAAAGGTCGAGCGTGAATCATATAGTAGATATGATCAACATAAACGATGTTCACCATTGAAAACTACTCCATCTCACGTGATGATCGGTTATGGTTTAGTTGATTTGGATCACGTAATCACTTAGAAGATTAGAGGGATGTCTATCTAAGTGGGAGTTCTTAAGTAATATGATTAATTGAACTTAAATTTATCATGAACTTAGTACCTGATAGTATCTTGCTTGTTTATGTTGATTGTAGATAGATGGCTCGTGCTGTTGTTCCGTTGAATTTTAATGCGTTCCTTGAGAAAGCAAAGTTGAAAGATGATGGTAGCAATTACACGGACTGGGTCCGTAACTTGAGGATTATCCTCATTGCTGCGCAGAAGAATTACGTCCTGGAAGCACCGCTGGGTGCCAGGCCTGCTGCTGGAGCAACGCTAGATGTTATGAACGTCTGGCAGAGCAAAGCTGATGACTACTCGATAGTTCAGTGTGCCATGCTTTACGGCTTAGAATCGGGACTTCAACGACGTTTTGAACGTCATGGAGCATATGAGATGTTCCAGGAGTTGAAGTTAATATTTCAAGCAAATGCCCGAATTGAGAGATATGAAGTCTCCAATAAGTTCTATAGCTGCAAGATGGAGGAGAACAGTTCTGTCAGTGAGCATATACTCAAAATGTCTGGGTATAATAATCACTTGATTCAATTGGGAGTTAATCTTCCGGATGATTGCATCATTGACAGAATTCTCCAATCACTGCCACCAAGCTACAAGAGCTTCGTGATGAACTATAATATGCAAGGGATGAACAAGACTATTCCCGAGCTCTTCGCGATGCTGAAAGCTGCGGAGGTAGAAATCAAAAAGGAGCATCAAGTGTTGATGGTTAACAAAACCACTAGTTTCAAGAAAAAGGGCAAAGGGAAGAAGAAGGGGAACTTCAAGAAGAACGGCAAGCAAGTTGCTGCTCAGGAGAAGAAACCCAAGTCTGGACCTAAGCCTGAAACTGAGTGCTTCTACTGCAAGCAGACTGGTCACTGGAAGCGGAACTGCCCCAAGTATTTGGCGGATAAGAAGGATGGCAAGGTGAACAAAGGTATATGTGATATACATGTTATTGATGTGTACCTTACTAGAGCTCGCAGTAGCACCTGGGTATTTGATACTGGTTCTGTTGCTAATATTTGCAACTCGAAACAGGGACTACAGAATAAGCGAGCACTGGCAAAGGACGAGGTGACGATGCGCGTGGGAAACGGTTCCAAAGTCGATGTGATCGCGGTCGGCACGCTACCTCTACATCTACCTTCGGGATTAATATTAGACCTAAATAATTGTTATTTGGTGCCAGCGTTGAGCATGAACATTATATCTGGATCTTGTTTAATGCGAGACGGTTATTCATTTAAATCAGAGAATAATGGTTGTTCTATTTATATGAGTAATATCTTTTATGGTCATGCACCCTTGAAGAGTGGTCTATTCCTATTGAATCTCGATAGTAGTAATACACATATTCATAATGTTGAAACCAAAAGATGCAGAGTTGATAATGAAAGTGCAACTTATTTGTGGCACTGTCGTTTAGGTCATATCGGTATAAAGCGCATGAAGAAACTCCATACTGATGGACTTTTGGAACCACTTGATTATGAATCACTTGGTACTTGCGAACCGCGCCTCATGGGCAAGATGACTAAAACACCGTTCTCCGGTACTATGGAGAGAGCAACAGATTTGTTGGAAATCATACATACCGATGTATGTGGTCCGATGAATATTGAGGCTCGTGGCGGATATCGTTATTTTCTCACCTTCACAGATGATTTAAGCAGATATGGGTATATCTACTTAATGAAACATAAGTCTGAAACATTTGAAAAGTTCAAAGAATTTTAGAGTGAAGTTGAAAATCATCGTAACAAGAAAATAAAGTTTCTGCGATCTGATCGTGGAGGAGAATATTTGAGTTACGAGTTTGGTGTACATTTGAAAAACTGTGGAATAGTTTCGCAACTCACGCCACCCGGAACACCACAGCGTAATGGTGTGTCCGAACGTCGTAATCGTACTTTACTGGATATGGTGCGATCTATGATGTCTCTTACTGATTTACCGCTATCGTTTTGGGGTTATGCTCTAGAGACGGCCTCATTCACGTTAAAGAGGGCACCATCAAAATCCGTTGAGACGACGCCTTATGAACTGTGGTTTGGCAAGAAACCAAAGTTGTCGTTTCTTAAAGTTTGGGGCTGCGATGCTTATGTGAAAAAGCTTCAACCTGATAAGCTCGAACCCAAATCGGAGAAATGTGTCTTCATAGGATACCCAAAGGAAACTGTTGGGTATACCTTCTATCACAGATCCGAAGGCAAAACATTCGTTGCCAAGAATGGATCCTTTCTAGAGGAGTTTCTCTCGAAAGAAGTGAGTGGGAGGAAAGTGGAACTTGACCAGGTAACTGTACCTGCTCCCTTTTTGGAAAGTAGTACATCACAGAAAATTGTTTCTGCGACACCTACACCAATAAGTGAGGAAGTTAATGATAATGATCATGAAACTTCAGAACAAGATACTACTGAACCTCGTAGATCAACCAGAGTAAGATCCGCACCAGAGTGGTACGGTAATCCAGTTCTGAAAGTCATGCTACTAGATCATGATGAACCTACGAACTATGAAGAAGCGATGGTGAGCCCAGATTCCGCAAAGTGGCTTGAAGCCATGAAATCTGAGATGGGATCCATGTATGAGAACAAAGTATGGACTTTGGTTGACTTGCCCGATGATCGGCAAGCAATTGAAAATAAATGGATCTTTAAGAAGAAGACTGACGCTGATGGTAATGTTACTGTCTACAAAGCTCGACTTGTCGCAAAAGGTTTTCGGCAAGTTCAAGGGATTGACTATGATGAGACCTTCTCACCCGTAGCGATGCTTAAGTCCGTCCGAATCATGTTAGCAATTGCCGCATTTTATAATTATGAAATTTGGCAGATGGATGTCAAAACTGCATTCCTGAATGGATTTCTGGAAGAAGAGTTGTATATGATGCAACCGGAAGGTTTTGTCGATCCAAAGGGAGCTAACAAAGTGTGCAAGCTCCAGCGATCCATTTATGGACTGGTGCAAGCCTCTCGGAGTTGGAATAAACGTTTTGATAGTGTGATCAAAGCATTTGGTTTTATACAGACATTCGAAGAAGCCTGTATTTACAAGAAAGTGAGTGGGAGCTCTGTAGCATTTCTGATATTATATGTGGATGACATATTGCTAATTGGAAATGATATAGAATTTCTGGATAGCATAAAGGGATACTTGAATAAAAGTTTTTCAATGAAAGACCTCGGTGAAGCTGCTTACATATTAGGCATTAAGATCTATAGAGATAGATCAAGACGCTTAATTGGACTTTCACAAAGCACATACCTTGACAAAATTTTGAAGAAGTTCAAAATGGATCAAGCAAAGAAAGGGTTCTTGCCTGTGTTACAAGGTGTGAAATCGAGTAAGACTCAATGCCCGACCACTACAGAAGGTAGAGAGAATATGAAAGATGTTCCCTATGCATCAGCCATAGGATCTATCATGTATGCAATGCTGTGTACCAGACCTGATGTGTGCCTTGCTATAAGTTTAGCAGGGAGGTACCAAAGTAATCCAGGAATGGATCACTGGACAGCGGTCAAGAACATCCTGAAATACCTGAAAAGGACTAAGGATATGTTTCTCGTATATGGAGGTGACAAAGAGCTCACCGTAAAAGGTTACGTTGATGCAAGCTTTGACACTAATCCGGACGATTCTAAATCGCAAACCGGATACGTGTTTACATTAAACGGTGGAGCTGTCAGTTGGTGCAGTTCTAAACAAAGCGTCGTAGCGGGATCTACATGTGAAGCGGAGTACATAGCTGCTTCGGAAGCAGCGAACGAAGGAGTCTGGATGAAGGAGTTCATATCCGATCTAGGTGTCATACCTAATGCATCGGGTCCAATGAAAATCTTTTGTGACAATACTGGTGCAATTGCCTTGGCAAAGGAATCCAGATTTCACAAAAGGACCAAACACATCAAGAGACGCTTCAACTCCATCCGGGATCTAGTCCAGGTGGGAGACATAGAGATTTGCAAGATACATACGGATCTGAATGTTGCAGACCCGTTGACTAAGCCTCTTCCACGAGCAAAACATGATCAGCACCAAAGCTCCATGGGTGTTAGAATCATTACAGTGTAATCTAGATTATTGACTCTAGTGCAAGTGGGAGACTGAAGGAAATATGCCCTAGAGGCAATAATAAAGTTATTATTTATTTCCTTATAATCATGATAAATGTTTATTATTCATGCTAGAATTGTATTAACCGGAAACATAATACATGTGTGAATACATAGACAAACAAAGTGTCACTAGTATGCCTCTACTTGACTAGCTCGTTAATCAAAGATGGTTATGTTTCCTAACCATGAACAATGAGTTGTTATTTGATTAACGAGGTCACATCATTAGTTGAATGATCTAATTGACATGACCCATTCCATTAGCTTAGCACCCGATCGTTTAGTGTGTTGCTATTGCTTTCTTCATGACTTATACATGTTCCTATGACTATGAGATTATGCAACTCCCGTTTACCGAGGAACACTTTGGGTGCTACCAAACGTCACAACATAACTGGGTGATTATAAAGGAGCATTACAGGTGTCTCCAAAGGTAGATGTTGGGTTGGCGTATTTCGAGATTAGGATTTGTCACTCCGATTGTCGGAGAGGTATCTCTGGGCCCTCTTGGTAATGCACATCACATAAGCCTTGCAAGCATTGCAACTAATGAGTTAGTTGCAAGATGATGTATTACGGAACGAGTAAAGAGACTTGCCGGTAACGAGATTGAACTAGGTATTGGATACCGACGATCGAATCTCGGGCAAGTAACATACCGATGACAAAGGGAACAACGTATGTTGTTATGCGGTCTGACCGATAAAGATCTTCGTAGAATATGTAGGAGCCAATATGGGCATCCAGGTCCCGCTATTGGTTATTGACCGGAGACATGTCTCGGTCATGTCTACATTGTTCTCGAACCCGTAGGGTCCGCACGCTTAAGGTTACGATGACAGTTATATTATGAGTTTATGCATTTTGATGTACCGAAGGTTGTTCGGAGTACCGGATTTGATCACGGACATGACGAGGAGTCTCGGAATGGTCGAGACGTAAAGATTGATATATTGGAAGCCTATATTTGGATATCGGAAGTGTTCCGGGTGAAATCGGGATTTTACCGGAATACCGGGAGGGTTACCGGAACCCCCCGGGAGCTATATGGGCCATAGTGGGCCTTAGTGGAAAAGAGAAGGGGCTGCCCTAGATGGGCTGCGCCCCCCCCCCCTTCCCCTAGTCCTATTAGGACTAGGAGAGGTGGCCGGCCCCCTCCTCCTCTTTTCCCCTCCGAGGAATCCTAGTTGGACTAGGATTGGAAGGGGAATCCTACTCCCAGAGGGAGTAGGACTCTCCTGCGCCTCCTCCCTTGGCCGGCCAGCCTCCCCTCCTCTCCTCCTTTATATACGGAGGCAGGGGGCACCTCTAGACACACAAGTTGATCCACGTGATCTATTCCTTAGCCGTGTGTGGTGCCCCTGCCACCATATACCTCGATAATACTGTAGCGGAGTTTAGGCGAAGCCCTGCTGCTGTAGTTCATCAAGATCGTCACCACGCCGTCGTGCTGACGGAACTCTTCCCCGACACTTTGCTGGATCGGAGTCCGGGGATCGTCATCGAGCTGAACGTGTTCTCGAACTCGGAGGTGCCGTAGTTTCGGTGCTTGATCGGTTGGATCGTGAAGACGTACGACTACTTCCTCTACGTCGTGTTATCGCTTCCGCAGTCGGTCTGCATTGGGTACGTAGACAACACTCTCCCCCTCGTTGCTATGCATCACATGATCTTGCGTGAGCGTAGGAAAATTTTTGAAATTACTACGAAACCCAACAGTCGGTCCTCTACTCTCAAAGCTCCATAGAACACTGTAACACACTACTTTTTTGATTTATCATTCTTTCGCCGCACCATAACATCTATATTCCTAGAAATGTAATTCTTCAGCTCAACTTCATGATCAACAGTCAAAACATACCAATCCCACCACTGAGACCCACACTATTCGTAGCAAAACATCTAGCAAATCCCACTATATAGGTTCTTCAAATTATCTACTCTTACTGCTGAGATTTTTTGTCTCCATCACAAATTGGAGACCAAGCCTTTCCTACTTGACAATGTTGCGAAGCTCTCGAACTGCCCCGGGATTCCCAAGCCTCGACAGTTCCAACTCAGGCAACTCATTGCTCCGGGAGTTGGATATCTTAGAGCCGCTGCCGAGTTCGCTGAGTTAGGTGGTGTAGGTTTCTTCTTCTTCGGCTGCTTGACCTCATCTGTCTGACCCTTACCGTGTCCATTAGCCTGCGCCTCTCTTGTTGCCTCTGGACCATTGTCATCTCCCATACCAGAGTGATCCGAGTTCATGAGGAGAGGCATTTCTACTTTTCTGTATACTTGTTTCGGAGCCTCGGGTCCTCCTTTTCTCTTGTTCGGATAAGTCTTTTCCTTGGCCGGAGAAGTAACCTCAGTTCCAACATCAGCCACTGTGCTCCAGTTGCACGTCTCGACCTTACTTCCTTGATGGCCGTGGTGCTCCCTCGACGAGCTCTGACTCGAGGTTGACCTACGTGTGCTCATCCGGTGCTCACAATCCTTCCCAAAAGGTAAATCTCAGTTCTCGTCCCTGGTTCCCGGCTTCGGACAATATAGATCCGAGTGTCCCAAATGACCGCACGAGATACAAAATGAGGAACGTTCTCATACTGAAAATCATATGGGTCCATGCATTGTCTCCTCAGCGACTCGATCCAAATCCATCTTCTCAAGGGTTTCTCCACCTCCACGGTAACTCTCGCCCTAAGATATCCAACAGCGTGATCAAACTGAACAGATGAAGCCTTTTTGTCAATCTGATCAAGAATAGCCTTGCTCCACTTCTCATCATGAAGATTAAAAGGGAGATTCACCACTCTAAACCAAATCTGCAACTTGTCAAATTTCAATTCCGATGGCCACATACACTCATCAAACTATGATAGTATCACCGCATTCTTACTGATGTGTCATGGGCCTCCTTCCCACACACAATCAAGATCCCTTTGTGTAGCAAATTCAGCCACAAACGAGTTCTCTCCCACAAATAGGAATATCAGTCCCTTCGGGTTTCCCTATGTCGGCCGGTGAGCACTTGAGATCGTTTGGATGTGGAAATTATGTTGATGGAGCAGCTTACCCGCCAGCATCCACTTCTCCAGCGTCCCTTCCTCACGATCATCCAGAACTAGCGACGTGCCTTCTTCTTCCGACGTCTCAAGTTTTCCCAAAGCTTCCGTTAGTTTTTCCCTCATCACCCTGGGTGATAAAGCGCCTTCCCCTATCCTCCATCGGTGGTTGTTGCCATCCTCAGATCGGCAAACTTGGATGCCCTGTCGATGAGATCAACGTGCGTCGCCGCCAAGTCCACACTCAAACCCTAATCGCCTCCGAAGGGGCACCGGGGTTTTCGGAGGAAAAGTTTTCACCGATGACCTTTCAATTGTTTGAAATACTACATCTTCGTCTTTCAATAGGTATAACATGAATGAGTGCATATGGTAAGAAGTGGGTATGTGTGTTAGCCTTCCCACATACGGTACTATGGGGCCACCTCACAAATCCGTCTCCTTAGATGAAAGTGTATCCATTCCAAAGTTGGCCTTCCCACTCGCGCTACTGTGGGGCCACCTCATGAACCCGTCTTCTCAACCGGGAAGGGTCTTCATTCAAACACCCACCCGAATGATATAAGTAGTTGTCAGTTGCGTTGTGTGAAGCCATATAATCACGGCAAGATGAAAGGGACATTTTTGAGAGGCGGAACCGTTCTCTCGATCAGATCTATCTCTTCATTCGTAGCCGACACTTTCGCAGGAATGAAAATCCCGGACAGGAGCGGAAGCTCTGCTTGCAAGCAACCTGTTTGGGGAAATAGCCAAACAAAGAGGAGTCCTTCTCGTGACATTCTTGCTGTTGACATATATGTTTTCTTCTTTTTTCTACCCAAGAAATTTTATAACCTGGATATGGTCATACGGGGATCTAGTTATCATCAAGTTTGCCATGCGTTTGCTCCAACGGATGCGGGTCTGGAGCTCTGTTGTGTCAAGGGCGCGCTCAGTCAGTCATTTTCATCACTGGTTTCATTAGTTTCAATGAAGTCGCATGGTTTGGTTTGCCTTGTCGCATGCGTGCAGTTGATTTTTACATTGCATCATTAATTCAGAATTTCTTATGCAGAATACATGATGATTGCACTAGCACCATGAAGGTAGAAAAACTAAAAACATAACCCATTCGTTCTTATCAGATATGTAGTACGTTGGTACTATCTTATTTGACTCCGAAGAACCTGCAAATGAATAGCTAATGTTTCAATGTTTCACTGAAACTGAAACAGCAGCCTAATCCTGCACATAATAAATACAATGTGTCTACTGACAAGGGGATCTTTGCATAGCAGCTACTCCCTCCTTCCATCTATATAGGGCCTAATATATTTTTCGAGGCTAACTTTGACCAAATATTAGAGCAATAATATATGACATGCAACTTAAACAAAGCATACCATCAAATTTGTATGTGAAAGGAGCTTTCAATGATATAATTTTCACATTATACATTGTCATGTACTATTAATCTTGTCAATAGTCAAAGGCGGTGTTGAAAAACGCATTAAGCCCTATATAGATGGAAGAAGGGAGTAGTATGTCTTCAACTGTCAAGATAGCTGGGAGTCGCTAGGCCTACCGATCAGCGATGGACAACACGACTCAATAGATATTTTTTAGGCCAATTTTTTTTTTGAGAAACACTTTTTAGGCCAAGTAGAATGCAATAAGCCAGCAAAAGAGTTTTCAGGGTAAAAGTTATCATCGTTCCCAATGCACGGCAAACTTGGCCCAATACTTAACAATGTCAAATAGGATGACACATATTGTAAACCAACCTGTGGTTGGATGGTTAGATGGACTATGGTATCCCCAGCCCACCAGGGTTCAAATCCTGGTGCTCGCATTTATTCCTGAATTTATTTCAGAATTTCTGACGATGCGCATTCAGTGGAAGGAGACGTTCCCGTCGATGACGAGGTGCCTACGGTGACTTCATAAATTTCAAGATGATATGCCGAATCAGCCTTTCCGAAGTACTTATAGAGGTAGGGTGTGCGTGTGTGCGTTCATAGGGTGAATATATGCATGTGTATATGAGCGCTTGTCTCTGTACTAATGTTCAAAAAAATAGGACGACACATATTGATTAGACAAAAAATGATGTGGGACGAGTTGGTTAGTGCGGTGAATACCCGTTTGAAGAGACTAGAGATCAAAACCAGAAACGCTCGCATGAGCGAGATTAGCGCGATCTATATCTGGAGACGCTAGCGTGCGAGATTAGCGCGATTTAAACACCGGACAGATTTTAGCTTTCTCGTTAATGTTTTGTTGGAGAAACTTTTAATCTATTCATCGTCTGTTATGGCAGTACAAAGAATACCAAAATTTAAAAAATTATAATTAGATTCGTGGATCACCTAGCGACGACTAAAAGCACCAGAGAGCGTACATCGTCGTCCTTTCCTTGTCGATGCCGGACAAACATTGTTATAATAGACAGTCAGTAAGTCTTACTAAGGGCCCAAAGTATTAGCGCATCGAAACAACATATGCAACTGATGAAGAGAAACGTGGATGAAAGGATCAAATCTAGAAAGCCATAGGTGAATGATCGCATTCCAACTCCCAGTGAGGACACTTGTAAAGCATGATGCGCATGTCCACAACCCTGACCACACCATTGTGCTGACGCTTGACCTGAAAGGTTGCCAGTCGAAGCAGCATCCGCGTCCCGAACTCGGTGAAAATGTTGTAGCCCTTGCGCGTGATGATCTCGAGGAGGCAGAACTCAATATTGCCCGTGTAAGTGAGGCTCGCGGCAAGGTGCCTCTTCCACCTATTGTTGTACACCCAGTCCTCGGCAGTTGTCTAGGTCGGGCATTCACAGCGGCCGTCGTCGGATGAGATGACATTATACATGGCGATGTACCCTTTTTGGTGTGAGCAGAGCCCGACCCACGCATCCAGCTCGCGCACGAAGTAGGCCTCGGCGTGGAAAGGCAGGAGCCAGCTCACGTGACGCGTCCTAGCGAGGTGGCCGGTGTCGAAGGAGGTGCCCCTGTCCGCGACGGAGAGGAAGATGATGGATCCGTCGGGATGCACCGCTTGGGACGAGACAAGGATGGGCAGCTTGATCGGCGGCGGGCAGAGGGTGCTCATAAGGATAGGGTGTGCGTGTGTGCGTTCATAGGAATGAGTGTATGCGCATGGATATAAGCGCTTGCAACTGTACTTTGTTAAAAAGAGATACGGTCAGTCCATCCAAGTCTCGGGCTTGTTAAAAAAATCCAAGTCTCGGACTCGGGAGGAAACGTGATTTTTTTTGAGAAAACGGCCCGGTTGGATTTGTTTGCAACCGCAACGGCGTAATGGCCCACTTGCCTCGTCTATGTTGCAAACCATCCATCCAATGCGTCGCTCGCTCGGATCGAAAAGAGTGAAGTTTATTTTGAACCTTGAATTCGTATGCCTCTCCGATTTGAACCCTAACTTCTAAATCCCTGAAGTCTGCACCTTGTACTCACTGATCCCAGTCTATCTCAACCCTTAACCCGTTAGACCATGTTTGGCTCGCTAGGAAAACGATGGTCCCGGCCGGGATCAATCTCTACACTCACTAAATAGACGGGTCCACATGTCATATTTATTTCTTCCTCCAAATCTTTCTACTAGTCTACTCTCCGGAGAAACATCAGGCTCTCCGTCCGGTCAACTGATTAATAGGCGTAGAGGTAAACACTGGTAAGATGATCCATGGACGATCAGTACACATGTACATGTATAATGTACGTAGAAAGGCCGATCTAAGCTTACAACAGCTCGACGAGTCCTACAGCACCGATTTTTCAGAAAAAAGTGGAGGTTCTTTCCTGTTTTCCTCTCGTCCCTGATGGCTGGAACCCTAGCCGCCGCCAGGGGAGGCCGATCTTCCAACACCGCTCTCCGGTGGCTCCCCTCTGCCGGCGACCTCGGTCGTCGATGGTGAGGGGGGTTGTCGGATCCATGTGTGTGGATCGCTTTTACTCTCTCGTAGTCTAGGTTTTTAGATTGTTCGTCGTCTTTGCTTCGAAGGCGACGATGACAATGCTAAATAAAGATTCTTCGGATCCTTCCCTGACAAGGTCATCGGTCCTATGGTTGGGGATGGATTTGGAAACCAATCTGTTCAAGCAAGGATGGTGTGGCGGCGGCGGCATCCTCATGGTGGACGGCTCCGTCGTTGCGACAACGTTTGCTCCAACGTCGGCGCGGAGCTTGGGAGGTAGTCCAGGAGCGGATGCAGATTGTGGTCTGCATCAACGACATCTGGAAGACGGAGCATGTGCTGGGCTCGTGGTTCCTGGATGGCAAATATGGTTTCCTCCTTCGGCATTTTATTCGTGGTGGGGGGGGCAGATCTGGAGTTCGATAGCGTGTCCGGGGTGTTGCCCCGGTCTGATTCGTTCAACGGTAAGGGCTTCATTTTTGGTGAGCCACCTTGGAGGTCCACAAAGCTGCATATCAGCGATGGAGTCGCGTCGAACTCGGGTGAGGAGGTGATTCGTCATTCTTTTCTTCGGTGGCTGCTCTAGTGGTGATGGAGGCAGGTGACGGCCGTTGGTGTCAAGCTCAGAGATGTTCTACTATCTTTTCAGTTTTGTTATGTCGGTCTTTACGTGACTTGTACTTTATTCTTTGTGATATGAATAAGACACGTATTATCATACAAAAAAGAGTCCTACAACGCCGCGATAGAGTTGTTGATGGTGCCTCCATCTCCAGGGGCCATCCAGAAGCAGCGACATCGGCTCCGGCCTCGAGGCTCCATGTCGCATTCATCACGTGCCCTGGGTGCACTTGTTGGCGTCCCGCTCGCGCGCTTGGCAAACCTTCTCGCAGCCACGCTCAAGGACGTCGTGCCCGTGCTCGCCGCCACCTGGAACCAGAAGGACGCCGTCGTCACGCTATTTCTTGCAACTCATGTCTTGCCTTGCAATCCACCTCCTCTTGTTGTCGGCCCGTCACTGTCGTCTCTGCGCCCCACACGTGTTGCGCTCGTCGACGGCAATGGCCGCAACGCGGCGTCTTCGTCCCCTCCCATGTCGCACTCCCGGTCGAGCAGCTCACCACGCGCGTGGTCCTCGCCGTCAATGCAGTCTCCTCCTTTGCCGCACAGCCGCGGCCAGTCACCATCCTCCGCGGCGGCGCCAGTAGCAGCACCTTGAACCCTGTTTTTTTCCTGGTCTCTGGCGACCTCCTGTGGGTTGATTTAACCCTTCAACGCGATCTCCAGCAAGCTCCCCGTCCTTGCTAGAGGAGGCATTGCGGCCGTCTCTATCGCTGGTTTGCAGGGCACGACGAGGAGCACGAGTGCACGACCGTGTATGCCGGTTGGCTGGGCTTGAGCACGAAGTATGCGAGCCTGTCAAACGGCTGCCACGGTTTGGCGAGAGATAAAAAGATTCAGTGGAGAAGATGAATATGACATGTGGACCCATGTGTTCAGTGAGAGTAGAGTTCGATCCCGGCCGGGATCATTCTATTCCTAGCGAGTCAAACATGTTTTAACGAGTTTAGGGTTGAGATAGACCGGGATCGATGAGTACAGAGTGCCTACTTCAGGGATATGAAGGTTAGGGTTCAATTCTGACGAGGCGTATAAATTCAAGGTTTAAAATAAACTTCACTCGATCAAAAACGGAAACCGGAAACGGGCATCGATGGTGTGTGTCGCGTTCCTTCCTTCCTATTGCAAGGAAATTCAAGTAAACGCAAACGCCATTTCGATCCAACCAACCAAATAATGCCTTTTTTCTTTTCATTTCAATAAAAAAAACTAAATTGGTCCACGCACGCGCAACATATCCTATTCGCTGGGAGTGGGACCCTGTCGGTGTCAAAACCGGCGAATCTCGGGTAGGGGGTCCCGAACTGTGCGTCTAAGACGGATGGTAACAGGAGGCAGGGGACACGATGTTTTACCCAGGTTCGGGCCCTCTTGATGGAGGTAATACCCTACGTCCTCCTTGATTGTTCTTGATGATATGAGTACTACAAGAGTTGATTTACCACGAGATCAAAGAGGCTAAACCCTAGAAGCTAGCCTATGGTATGATAGTATATTGTCCTACAGACTAAAATCCTCCGGTTTATATAGACACCGGAGGGGGCTAGGGTTACACAAGGTCAGTTACAAAGGAGGATATATACATATCCGTATAGCCTAGCTTGCCTTCCACGCCAAGTAGAGTCCCATCCGGACACGGGACGAAGTCTTCAATCTCGTATCTTCATAGTCCAATAGTCCGGCCAAAGGATATAGTCCGGCTGTCCGGAGACCCCCTAATCCAGGACTCCCTCAGTAGTCCCTGAACCAGGCTTCAATGATGATGAGTGCAGCGCGCAGTGTTGTCTTCAGCATTGCAAGGCGGGTTCCTCCTCCGAATACACCATGGAAGAGTTTGAAATACAAGGATAGTGTCCGACCCTGCAAAATAAGTTCCACATACCGCCGTAGACACTACAAAAAAATACACTGCCGTGATGATACGTGTTTGTCACAGTAGGTCGCTTTTTTTTTCATGCATGTACATCCATGACAAATTTATGAAAAAATCAAGATAGTCATACCTGTGTTGTCGTAGAAGTGTTCCATGACATTACCAAAATTATCATCAAGGAAGTGTCCACTTCCATGACGATAAATCGCGCGTCACAGAAGTGCTTTTATCAAGGGTGACCGACACGTGGCATCCACCATAATGGAACGCCGTTAAGCTATCGGGTCGGGTTTTGGATTCGATAACCCGTTAACAGCCCCGATCAATGGGAAATTTCCACGTGTAAAATTCTTATTGGCCGGACGAAACACGTGTCAGCTCGTCAGCGGGTCAGATAGGCGCCTATGATACGTCGACACGTGGCACGGCCCAACAGTGGCCCATTCCTGTGAAAAGGCCGGCCCGTTTGACTTGGTGAAAAGCTGGCAGGCCGGCCCGTGGAAAGCCTGTTAACGACATGTTCGCATATAGCCCATTTACAGCCCGCTAACCTAAGGCCCATTACGCCCTATCCGAATTAGGCCCAGTAGCGTCATCTAGGCCATCCACTATGATTCAAGCCCGTTTTCACTTCTAGCCCATGACGTCTTTCGGCCCATATGAGGCCCTTTGTAACTCTTGGCCCATTAGCGGCCCGTGCTGAAACTGGCCCGTAATGAACAGTGTATTACTTTACACCCATTAACGGGCTGTGGTGAAACTGGCCCGTAATGAACAGTGTATCACTTTATACCCATTAACGGCCCGTTATTCCATTGGGCCATTTCCATCCCAAGTTAACTTTCGGCCTTCTGAGGGCCCATTTATTCTTGGGCTCATTTGCAGCATCGGTTACTTACGGCCCGTTACTGTCATTTTCTGCTTGTGGGCGAAATTCAGCCCGTCGTTACAGTCGGCCCGTTTGTGGACCGTTAGTCTGTTGGGCCATTTTCATAGCATCACCAAATACGGCCTATTAACGGCCCATTATGGTCAACCCATAAAATGTACGATTTCTATTAAAGGCCCGTCTACGGCCCATTAAAGGCCCGTATAAGACCCATAAATGTGTCGTCGGCCCATGGATCCTACGAGACGGACAAGGCCCATGGATCCTACGAGACATAGAAGGCCCATGGAACCTACGAGACGTAGAAGGCCCATGGATCCTACGAGACGTAGAAGGCCCATGGATCCGACGGCCCGTGAAGAGCCATGATCGGGCGAATTGGCCCCCGTTTGAACGATATAGCATATTCAAAGAATTATCCTACTCAATACTATCACCTCTAAAAAGACTACACTATTACAACAAAGAGATCAAGACATAGAAAGGTAGAATAATCCTACATTATACAATAAAGAAATTACAGCCGATTATACCCACTAGGCATTATGGTTCGGCATAGGTGATAATAAAGATACACAAACAGCAAATTACATACACTGGGCAAGTACAGCTCATACATCATGGACGCGCATCAACTTAACTCCATTTGAAATATAATCTCTTCAGAAAATAGGATTGGCCAGATTCAGAAAGCACAAATTTCAGTCTGCAAAATCTCCAATTCCTTCATGGTTACCTCAGTGTCTTGTTTCATTTTTTGACTCCTGCATCTAATACCTGCATGTCCAGTCTCAACTTGTTGATTATACGTTAACAATCATGTACACGTTGTCTTGCCACCTCTAGCTGATGCTCGAGAACATCAGCACATTCCAATTCCAATCCATAATCATTCGGTAACGGCCATGCCGCACTGCTCGCAGATCTTTGTGTTGATGTCACTTCATCCTGAAATGTTTCTGTAAGTACACATGACTAGGGCAAAATATAGTTACAACAGTGAAGCGAACACGACACTATTTTGTACTACATGGCAAAACAGGACTAACAATAATGTTACATGTCACTTAAAAAAATGTTACACGTCATGAAGCATAAGCAGGTGATATTTTAAAATTTAGAAAAAAAGATAGTATGTGCAGCCTGCATACAGAAATCCATCTTAGCTCACCAGAGGAGCATGATGTTGGGTCCCAATCGAAAACACAGACAAGTTACAAATTTAGACAGCACGTTGCGTATAAGTAAGCAAGCGGTTGGCCATTCTGTGCCTCAATTAAAGTCTTAGGGAGCATAATGAACAGCAGAGGGTTTCATACAAACATACTACAGCAGGCAAAACTATGCAATCATTAGCGTAGTATAAACTAGATTGTGAGCCTCATGCAATAATAGTTGGTTAATAGACTTCAAAGCTTCAGGCACACTTCGGCAGAGTAATTAAATGGTAAGGCCTTTAATTATGTCAACTAATAGTGATACAAGTACCGAACATCAGGCATGATTATTTGGGCATCTCATTAACTGAGGACAAATAAAGCAATTGAAAAGAGAAAATTAACTATGCCTGAAACAAACAAGGAATTGAACTGTTGAGTTGCATACAGTGACTTACCTTAGCAGGTTGAAGAGGCTCAACGCAGCTCCTACTTCTCTTGCAAGGCTCCTTCCTAACATCATGTACTTGGAAATCCTCAATCTTATCTTCATTGCACCCCCTCTGCAAGGTGACACAAACTAGTTACTTGTCTCCTTGGAAGATAAATATGCATACTTTCCAGTCTATGAACACAAAAGGATGAGATTATAACAAAACAACACCACATAATGAAACATGCCGCATCTCTTGCACTTGCACACAATGAAATGAGCATTTACTATGTCTGCACTATGTAAAAACTAGGCATACCTTCGAACTGGATCTCCAAGTACTCTTGGAGAGACTAATGTAGTGTACAGCCAAAATTTTATGTCACCTATGAGTTAGACAAGGCCCCATACAGCAGCCCTTAGTGTTTAAATCGTTGACAAGCTCTGTTAGAGTGTTAGGTCAAGAACAGCAAGTAATCAAAGCAAACAGTCCTAGTATGGCTGGCTAATGTAAACAAGCAATTGAACAGAAGTGTGAGCAAATCTTACATATCAACAAAAGAAGCAAAGAAGGAGGCTTAAAGACCATCACTTGACTGACCAGATTTAAGGGGCATTTAAACATCATGTGCAACGTATGAACTAACATAAACATTGCATATTCCAGATTCTACAATGGAATGCACATGTATTAGGTTATGCCATGTATGATGATGCCTAAATGTACAGATAGCAGGCAGGAGTGATTCGTCATTGGACGCACAATTGAATTGCAGGTTAAGGGCCAGTTCGATTCCGCCTTTTCAGGGCATATTGTCAAAATAAGCCATAAAAGATGTAAAGAAGTCATTTTTGAGTTATGGGCTTGGTCTTAACTAATTTCGCTTTGGAGGGGGGGTGTTTCGGGTAGAACCTCACTAAAAATTGAAGGGAAGGGGAATAGTGAAATGACTCTGTTGTCTGCCTATATTACACTCAAAATGCAACTGCTGACGCCCGTGTCACACCTGACCCTCAAGTAAAAACAAACACGCAAGCATTCATTGCCCTGCCCACTTGCATCTCCTCTCCCCTTTCCCTCTACCTCGATCCCCTGCCTGTAGCACTAGGGTTCCTCCAGCGAGCCGTCGCCACTGGTCCCATTTGGCCTTGTCCTCGACGATGCTATGTCCAGCTAGGCTACATGGCCGGCGGGTAGGGGCAAATCTCCCTGGCTTCCCCTCCCTCTAGCGCCGCCCCTCATTCTCATGGTCTCCAGCAGCTGCTCCATTGTGATTCGTCCAACGCACTACTCCAGCGGGCGCTGCACAACTACGGCTGATGCCACACTGCGGCAGAAGGCACCTTATTCCCCCTCCCCTCCTCCCATGCCATGGCCTTGAGGTGCTGTTGAAGGATGAGCTCATCCAACAAGGTGAGGATCTCCTCTGATTTTTTGCCAAATTGTCATTCTGATCCACTATACGATGAATTGCTATGAGCTGCTGCTGCTGCTGCTATATGATGCATTGCTATGAGCTGCTCCTGCTGCTGCTATATGATGAATTGCTATGAGCTACTGCTATTGTATGATGAGTTGCTATGAGCTGCTGCTATATGATGAATTGCTATGAGCTGCTGCTGCTGCTATATGATGAGTTGCTACAAGCTGCTCCTGCTGCTGCTATATGATGAGTTGCTACAAGCTGCTCCTGCTGCTGCTATATGATGAATTGCTATGAGCTGCTCCTGCTGCTGCTATATGATGAATTGCTATGAGCTGCTCCTGCTGCTGCTATATGATGAATTGCTATGAGCTGCTGCTGATGTATGATGAATTGCAGACTCCTGCTGCTGTATGATGAGTTGCTATGAGCTGCTGCTATATGATGCTTTCAGGTGGTGCTTCTATACGATAATAACCAGCCACTTGGACCATCGAATTTCAATAAATAATTGTTCTTCATTTAAATGTGGGTCATGCATTCTTCGTTTAAATTAGGCAATGGGATCTCTATGGAAAACATTGACCAAAGTAGATTGTGCCAAGTAGATGGTATCTTTGTATTTGCATTTTGAGCAAATAGTGATGGTCTACTTTCTTATCATATTAATTACTGCAGTGGGTTCAATTTGTGATGTTTGCAAGTCAAATTAATTTCCATATGGGCAGCAAAATGAAAAAAATATAATGCAATCTAGACTTTCCACTGATCATACCAAAGATAAGCTGAAAATGCAATGAAAAGAACTGGTTGGCTTATTACATGGAACTTATATTCACAGGTGCTTATTTTCTTAGGATAACTCATAATAACTGTCCCTAAGAAACTTGGCTAATAGAACTGGCATAGAAATAACATGTCACGATGATTGCAATGGAGGAGTGACGTACCATAGCACACTGTATAGGCTCACCGCTGCCTCTCCTTTTTTGCGATGTTCCATGAAATTGCCACATACATCTTGTACTTTTTCATTGTGTAACCCTATCTGCAAGTTGACACGGCTAATTTCAGACATCTCTACATGATACTACATTGCATATCCCTTGCGCATATTTAAACCACCAATTAACGATTGTGTGCGTACCATAAACTAGCCATGACTCTGTATGCTAGACTAGCAGGCACTCAAAGGGAGCCTAATGTAGTGCACTGGAATTCCTACATGCCACCTACGATTTTGTGTAATGTACTGCCCCTGTTCCTAAATATATGTCTTTGTAGAGATTCCAGTATGGACCACATACAGATGTATATAGATGCATTTTCGAGTGTAGATTCACTCATTTTGCTCCGTATGTAGCCTATAGTGGAATCTCTAGAAAGACTTATATTTAGGAACGGAGGTACGAGGTAGTATCATGTATGACATCTACATATCTAATTTAGCAGCCAGTAGTAGAAATCATTGTCTGCACAAAGGGATTACTGGTCGAAAATCCTATCAAAGCACGCTGGCAGGCACAGAACAATACAAGAGAGAGAGACGCGCTTACAAGATCATAGCAATGCCTCAGTCCAGGATCTTAGTTGGCCAAGCTGTTAGATCCAGAAGAAACATCGTCCTTGTAGTTTTTGCCAGCTGCATAACAGGTAACAGCGACCGGTTAGTATATTTGAAGTACATCGGGCAGGTGATGCTGGACGGGTTTAAAGGTGACAAGTACCTAGGCCATGGCGGGTGCTTGACATCTCTCGAGACTGTGGGAATCAGGTTAGAAACGTCGAGGGTGATGACGCTGCGCTGGCTGTCGGGGTCCGGTAAGGAGATCTAGAACCATCGAGTAGGGTGTTTGTGGAGTGGCTCCGGTAGGGTGGACTACGGTGTGGGTGAAGCGGATCTATGGCCGTGGACGAGGGCGTAGGTGAAGCTGCTCCGGTGGTTGGGTTAAGGATGGTGTCGACGATGCGGAGCTGCGGCCGTGGACGGGGCGTCAGAAGCTGCTCCGGTGGTTGGGTTAAGGGTGGTGTCAACGATGCGGATCTGCGGCCGTGGATGGGGCGTCAGAAGCTGCTCCGGTAGGTTGGATGAGGGTGCAAGGAAGCGGATCTGAGGCCGTGGACTTGTGAGTTGGCAAAGCGGCCCCGATAGGGTTGAGAATGGTATAGGCGAAGCTACTCCGGTAGGGTTGAGGAAGGTGTCGGCGAAGAGGATCAAAGGCCGTCGACGGGGACGTCGGTGGGGCGGCCCGGGGGGTGTGGATGAAGCGTCTCCGGTGGGGAGTACGAATGAGCCGCTGCAGATGCGCGGCGGTTGACGAGAGTACCGGCGAAGCAGATCCGGCGCCGTGGACAAGGCCGGCATTGAATGGGCTGTGGTACAGTGGTGGATGAGCAGTCTACTTGTTTCTAGGGGAGGTGGGAGGGGTAGATGCGGCCGCAGAAGCAGATCCGGCAAGGTGGACGCCGCTGGCAGTGAATGGGCTATGGTACGCCAGTGGATGAGCGGTCTAGGGTTTCGAGAGGGGAGGGGAGAAAGGAGGATGAAGTACGGACGGCGTGTCGTGTAGTTAGTCGTTTTTGCGGGAGGGGAGAGGAAATGGGGGTGCCGTGTAGTGGGGGAACCGAAAGTTACCGAAGCAGCCCCGACCTATCATGTAGATGAAGGCGGTATTATAACTGTTGGTCTCCGTGCACCAAGGACAAAAGGGGGATTTCACATGCTAAAGACTAAGGTGGCGGAAATTTTAGAAGGAGGCAGGAGATCGTTCGTATCCAGTTTCAACTAATTTTGGACCGTGCTAGCGGGAAGGTCATGCTACACTGTGTACACGGGGCACGCATCAGCAGTTAATAACTGGTGTGAAGTCCACCCCAGAAAAAAGACAATAACTCGGGATGATGCGCCGATAACTTGGACATTCACACGGGCGCAGCCAATCGTACGGGTGTAGTGGCGCGTTCACAAAAAAGGGATCGAACGCTCAGCCTATGTATTTCTCGTGTAAATAAATAATTTAGTGCTATTGGTTATTTACTTTAAACATAATGCATTGACATGTTAGTGTAGAGGCGCACAAAAAGAAATGGATATTGTAGTCAGCTACTTAAAAGTGTTACCTCATATGATTACATAGCCTCCATTTCATAAATTGTGTACCCGTTGAATTCATATATGAATATTACATATATTACTTCAAAATAGAAACTTAAATCATCCAAGACTAATGAATTTGAATGCAAGAGTAACAATGGTGCATGTTCATGATAGCTACAATGGTTGTTTAAAGAAACATCACTGTAACTTTGGCATGCACAACTAAAAAGGCTTATTTAAATAGAAAAAAATGTGATATGTGAGTGTCCAATCTTTATAGCGTTGAATCGATATTGTACCTTTGGCCACGATACGAAGTAGATATTGACTTATGTTCAAGCGATGCACGTCCACGATCGCTAGATAGTGATACGTCAATGAATTATGCAATCTCTCTCACATGCATACATATCTCATTTCCCTGTGGGCATCGGAATCACACACGTGCACTTCGTGTATTTCTCTCCCTCCGTCAGGGTTAAATTCGTCTTTCTACCCCGTCCTACAAGTCTCTCACACAGAAACACACACACTCTCTATGTCTAACACGCCCACCCCTTTAATTCCGCCCACCCACAACCACTAATGTCTCTCACACATATGCTATCTACCTATCCCTTAATATAGCTAGATATGTGTCACACAAACTCCTTCTCCCTACTAGCAAGATGCCCATGCGTTGCACGGAACATCAAGATGCATTTGTATGAGAAGTTTATCTTGTGGGAGAAAAGGATGAACGAGGGAATGCCTTATTTGCAAATGCGGAGAGGGGTGTGGGTATATTTTTGCAAAATTGTCATAGTTTCCTTCCTATCCGTCGGATATAAATCGGATGGCCTATATTGCAGGATGGCAGGAACACCATCATCACCAACTCTGTTTTTATAAGAGTAGAGATATGTGAGTGTCACTGCCCCCCCCACACACACACCCACACTTCCCAACACCGAAGGAGTAGGGTGACACCTCGATCTTGATACTAATCTATCGACTGGCTTCTCTCTCAAACATACACACACACACTACCCGACACCGAAGGAGTAGGGTGGCACATCGATCTTGATAATAATCTATCTACTCCTCTTTCAAACACACACACACACTCGCTAGTTGTGCCTCTGTGTCTACCGCACACACTCTCAATACGTCTTTCTCTCCCTCCCCCCCCCAACAATGACAGCAGAAGGGTGACAACTTGATCTGATCATAATCTGTCAATTGGTTTCTCTCTCAAACATTGTGTCTTGGTACCTCGCTCGGTAGCCCCCTCGATATGTAGACTTCTCGCGCGTGCACAGCTGTAGTGACGATGATGTTGAACCCAGTGTGCCTTGTTTTTACCGGCCTCATGTGATAGTTTTCACCCTGTTTTCTGTTAATTAACAAGGCAACCTTTTCTTTGTTACTACTAGTGAATCTGACGTCATTCGGGGCAGACATAAAATATATCACTTCAACCCAATTATCGCAGCAACTATTTTAAAATAAATTAGCTAGTTGCCCGTGCATTGCACGGAACATCAAGATGCATTTGTATGAGTAGTTTATCTTGTGAGAGAAAAGGTTGAACGAGGGAAGGCCTTATTTACGAATGTGGAGAGACATGTGGGTATATTTTTGCAAAATTGCTATAGTTTCTTTCCTATCCGTTAGATATAAATCCGACGGCCTATATTGCAGGATGGCACTCACACCATCATCACCAACTCTTTTTCTACTCCCTCCGTCCGAAAATACTAGTCATCAAAATGGATAAAAAAGAGATGTATCTAAAATTAAAATACGTCTAGATACATTTCCTTTTATCCATTTTGATGACAAGTATTTCCGGACGGAGGGAGTATTTGTCTTTTTAGAGATTTCAACAAGTGACTATGACCGGACCTTACCAACATACTCAAAAAAGTAGTCCATAATTTTGATGTTACCCTCTTTTCTTGGCGGTGCAGTGCCATCTGGATACCTCATAAATAAATCAAGGACAAATCTGACCCCTTCCTGAAAAGACATACGGAGCAAAATGAGTGAATCTACACTCTAAAATATGTCTACATACACATCCGTATGTGGTAGTCCATTTGAAATCTGAAAAAGACAAATATTTAGGAACGAATGGAGTATATATAAGAGTAGACATGGAGATATATCTCCAGCATGGTCTACAAAAAAATGTGCTGGGCTGGTTAGCGTCGGATGCTCGCAACGCGATGACATGAGTTTGTATTCTGTTTTTTAACTCTATATTTTTATATTATATATTACTCTACTTATTTGATATATACTTCTTTCGCCACTGTGCTGACAGTGGAACCCACAGAGTACTTAGAATACAAGATTAAGGATGGACTTGTTTCTTTTTAACTTTCTGTACGAAGCTGTAGCCACCCTGCAAGTCACATGTACACTGTGCATGCAATTAACTTTTTATAGAGGGGCAATCATACAGGCAATTAGCTCAAATGGATTGGATGTCACTCTATTATTTCCAGCATAAAGAGCATCTCCAACGGCAGTCGGCAAATTTCCTCCCGCTTCCTTAAGCGGAGGACGACATCAAACGCCAGCGGCATACATTTTTACAACTCTAACCAACCAGATGAAATTCATGTAAACACGGACTGATTTCATATAAGCATGAAGGATTTCGTATAAAAAAGCCGGATCTTCATATAAACATCATGGATTTCATTACATTTACATGAACTAAGAGGTGCCAATCCGGCTCTCTTGTATAATTAATACTCCCTCCGTCCGGAAATACTTTTCCTAGAAATGGATGTATCTAGACTTATTTTAGTTGTAGATACATACAATTTATCCATTCTTAGAACAAAAATTCCCCGCCAGCTGGAGAGGGAGTACATAATCTAAATGGCCGCCCGCGGATCCCTTTGTCTTCCTCATGTCTGCCAGACACTTGCGGGGTCGACGAAGGTCCTCGGAGGAGACGAAGCAGCAAAGAAACCACCTGAATCCGCGGTCGTCGCCTCAGCGGTGGCCTTCATGGGTCCCAAGTGGCTGCGGCCTCCCGTGTTCTACTTCTCCTCGATGATGGTGGCGGACACGGAGAAGCTGGCCACCGACTCGTCGCTCTCCACGCACCCGGCTTCTGTCTCTGCCTGCATGGTGCTGCCGCAGGCATGGGAGGCGCGCCCACAGACACGGGAGGCGCGGCCACCGTAGACACTAGTGGCGTGGTATGACACGGCAGCGACGGCACCCATA
Organism: Triticum urartu; assembly: GCF_056163025.1. Lineage (NCBI taxonomy): Eukaryota > Viridiplantae > Streptophyta > Magnoliopsida > Poales > Poaceae > Triticum > Triticum urartu. Next base: position 554,629,595 of record NC_141876.1, read on the forward strand.
CCGGCGTGCTCGTGGAGCAACTCGCCACTCCTCATCGAGCTAAACTGGAGCGGCGAGTTGCTGAACCATGTGCCTGCTTGGGGCGGCAACTGGCTCCGTCGGGCCAAGCGAGGTTGGTGAAGCACGGAGCGGCCTCGCCCGTATCCGGAGGGCTCAGTGGGCCACCCAGCTGGGTAATATGCCGGAGAACGGCTCATCGGAAGCCATCGGAGGAGTGGAGAAAATGGTGAAGGAGGAGATGGGGGAGCGGCGGAGGGGTGCGATTCTTGCCTGATGTCTGTCTGGCCTCATGTAAATAGAGGGCGGACGGTAGGAGCTTGGCCGGCGTCTAGCCTCGTTTAAACTGAGGGCGGACGGGAGGAGCTCAGCCGGTGTTGCGTTTAATTCCGGCCCGCTCATGAACGGACGTGTGGCCGGAGTAGGATTCTCGGTTTGCATGCGGGTTTAACGGAAGGGTTTAATGAAGGCGCCGGGCGTGCAGCGGGCGGCGCAGTACTATTCGATTTGACAACAGTAATGAGCCATCAAATCACAAAGGCCCTCGCCTCTCGTGAAACCGACCGAGCTAGACTGCCCCGCCCTCTAGCCTTTTAAAAAATGTATATACTCCACTTTTGTACAGTAGTAGTATCGATGGATTGCACCATGGAGCAAAACTTGAAATTTAAAAAAAAGGTGGTACATATAGAGAGCGCTCGTCGCCAAATTATGCATATAGTACTATTAAAAAGGCTGGTCACAATAATGGTGTCCAGCACAAGTGCACAACCCACCCCTCAAATAAAACTAAGCACCCTAGAATTCTTTGACAAAACTAAGCACCCTGAAATTTTTTGACAACTAAACTGCTGGCTATATGATGTTGTCCATATATATTGTACGTCTATAATGTGAAGAAACGAGTGGTAGTACTATACCAACTAAAAGATGAAATGTAAGAAATACTTGTATGTACGTACTGAAGAGTTAAAGTAACAAGAAGAAACATAACATAGTTCTGCTGGGGGCTCAGCACAACACACCCCTCAAATTAAATTAAGCACACCTGAAATTAAACTTTGCAACTATTCCGGTAGACACTGCATTAGAACCACCATGAGCAACGACACTGCCACCTTACTCGGAGTCCTCGTCCACGTCCTCGACTTCGTCCTTGTCCCTCTTCCTCTTGGCCGATACTTCTTTGCTTGAACCGCACACTTGGTTGTTGCTCTTCATCCAACCCTTGTAGATATTGAAGCAAAGGTAGCCATCCATTGCAGCGTACTGGATGTGGTCTATATCTAGTACATTCCGCTGCCATGCATGACGATGAAACGTGTATGGAGGTTTCTCCAGTTTACCGTACGAAGGATGAACCATGGCTCCTGCCAGGGTCAGCATTGAAGGCTGAAGAGAGGACACCAGCCGATTCTTCTGGAGGTCGAAGGTGTTGCCTACAACGAGGCCTACCCGACGCAGGACTTCTTTGTCGTTACCAAAGTCTACAGTAACGAATTTGACTAGGTTGCTCCCAAGGAAGTCCTTAAAATCCTGGCACTCAACGTCGGCATGGCATATGTGGTAGACCAAGCATAAGTCATGCACGCAAACCTGGATCACGGCGGGCTTCTTCCTCTCTTCGTCCTTTAGATCCTTCTCTCATCCCAGGACTGTGGTGTACTCAACATCTAGCCCAGCGACCCACTCATCATCTGAGTTTTCGAACATGCATCTGAAGCGAGAAAGGTATCCTTTCACCGTCGCGGAAGAACGGGTGTAGATGATGTCGAACTCATCGTCGGTGATGGTTCTAACCTTGTACTCACCGCCGATCCTGGAGATTTGGGACGCCATGGATTTGGGAGGAGGGTTAGGATTAGTGGAACTGCCATAATGTGAATGGATGGGACGACTAGGAGCGAACCGCCATAGTATTAAAGGACGTGCAGGGACGAGTAGGAGCGAACTGCCAGCGTGCGAATGGCAGGGTAGTGGCTTTCCATTCTCCCATGATACGGGCTTCCGAGAGCCCTTGGATCTGAGATCGAACGGTTGCATGGCGTGATTCTAGACCTATGGGTGAATATCCTATCCTGGAGGGTTATTCTACAAATTTTCAGCAACTTAGCATGCGACCGTTTGATCTCAGATCCAAGGGCTGCCAGCAGCCCGTATCGTGGTCACGCCTACCACGACCGTCGCGTCGCTCGTGCGGTCGCGCCCTTGGAGATTTAACACGGTGCGTTAGGCTATCTGATGTTTGGCATGTTATACATAGTCATCACTTGGTCACTCATACTACAACAAGGGAGTATTCGATTTGAAAGCGGGCGGCGCAGTTCCCAATACAGCTTTAATGTAGACGAGGGAGGGAGTAGCGGTTCCCGGTATGTTGAACGGCTGATGCATCCTCCTCAATTAATGCATGAGGGAAGTAATGGGGTGAGGCGCACGTCGGGGGGCGTGGTGCCGTGGGTTGGAGAGGCGTCGTGGGAATCGCGATATGAAACGTGATGGTCGCCATAGTTGAACTTCCATGGACAAGCTGTCATGTCTACGGACACATGCACTGCATACCGATCACTGGAGGGAGTAGTAGAGAAAGCTATATATGCGGATGAATAGTTCCTTATAGTCAAGCGGACCCACGCTACTACTCTGTTCCAAAGACATGCACACCATCGAAATAGTCCATCTATATCAATATACACCGAGAGGGAATAATTTTTTTACAAGAGAGGAAATAGTTCATCCATCCATAATGCCCTCCTGCTGGTGCAACCTTTTCTTCTTCTTCTTCTTCTTCTTCTTCTTCTTCTTGTTCTCATTCTCTGTGGGAGACGGCTTCGCAACAAGCTCTTTGGACCTTGCAGCTATCTCGAAACTCACACGGGCATCGAGGGCAGCATATTTTATCCGCTCGTACGTCAAGGGATAATTCTCCCATCCAGACGACCTTAATGCCACCGTCTCGTCACCCTTCTAAAGATTTGTACCGAGCACAAAATTTGCTACGTCGAATAGGGATGGTGTCTGTTTATCACAAACTTCTACAGGAATTTTGATTCTGGTTTGTAGGTCAGTGATGCTTTTCAAATCAAGGTTGTATGGCTCCAGCTTCTGTTTGTCCCCTTCGATGGCTGCCCCACAGAAGTATACGTCCTCCCGAGACAAGAAATCGTGAAGCTCACCTGGTATGGAGGGCAAGTGTATGATGTGGACACCAAAACATCATCTTCGAGGCACAGCTGAAGGACGGCGGCACGCTGGATCTTCCTAGGGGCATGCTCCGTGTACTCTGCGTCGAGACCGATGACCCTCGTGTCTACCTTTTCGAGGGAGTTGGATACATTGTTGATCCATTGCCTAACAACCCTTGGGTGGACGGTGACGGTGGCAACTATGCACATCGAGCCTTCGACGAGGACATGTTGGACGCTAAAAACCTGCATCTCGATCTCTTTCGCCATTTGGAACCGCTGGAACGGAGGGCTATGGTTTGGAGAATTAGGATTAGATGGCTAGTCTAACTGAAGTAGTAGATGATTATGAGGTTAAAACAATGTGAACGCAGTGGGGTTTGGATGCAAATGAAGACAAAGGGGAGGTGAAGAAGCCGAGGAGAATCGGTTCCCGATGGAGAAGGAGTAAATGGGAGAAGTGGCGTGCAGGCAGTTGATTAGACGGCTAGGTAGACTAAACGAAAAGGCTATGCGGGTAGACTGATGAGTCGTACCTGTTCGTGTACGTGCCCATCCTTCCTGATAGGTGGGACCTATTCCAACAGATAAAAATATGTGTCGTAGTTTTTTTTTGAGCACGTGAGTGGGAGACACAACATTCTCTGGTTAAGGAATACTCCCTCCGTTTAGGTGAGTATAAGTCACCTCATGAAAATCAGGTTTTCCCAAAACCTTTAGGCGTGGAGCATTAACTTCCTGCTCGATCCCCTCCCAGCCTCGTTAGCCAGCATTCTCTTCCTCTGCTGCCGCATTCTACCTTTCCATTTTTCCTCTTCTCAAGTGTGGAACGATCTGCATGCCATCCTTGATGCACCAGAACGACCACTGCATGCATCGCGGCAGAGTGTTGATTGGGCATGCACGAGAATTTGGTTCTGCTCGCAATATGGATGATACCTGAACGATGAAGTGAACAGGCATGCTAGCACGGGAGACCTATTTACGCTATACAATACTGGAGTACTCATGTACCTACTACTACTAGTAGTAGTAGTACAACTGTGGTACACTTGATGGTCAAAATACTATTCATCCGGTCCTCACAGTGAAGTGACAACACCCTGCGCCTGACACTAGTCCAGGCGGTGTGTTCGGGTTACCAAACTCAGCCTCACCCTGTGCACAGTGCAGTCTGTCACCGCCGCTATACAACACATTGGCGCCTCGCCTCGTCTCCCTCTCCGCTCCCATAGCACCACTCCATCTCCATCTCCGTCTCCATCTCACTGTGCCCCCGTGTACTATCGCCTCACTCGCCTCCCCAGTACCACTATTCCCTCACTAGCCGCTCCAGCACCGACATCCTTCTCCCTCGTAAATCAAGCCCCTTACAAACTCCACCATGGCCGAACGCGAACCGCGCAGCATCCATATGAGCCGCGATTGGAGCAATCTCCCCAGTGACATCCTCGACCTCTGTTGTTCGTGTATGGATATGTTGAGCACCCTGCGGCTGGCTACATGCTCGAGGGACATGCACACGGCCATCGTCGAAGCGAGGCCTAAGCTTTTCAAGACACCCTGCTTGCTGCTATCTAGTCTTGCGAGATTCGCTCACCATGATACGGAGGCGTGCATGATGCCCCTCGACTTCAATCCGATCTCCATTAGCCGAAACTTCTTTGCAGGTATGTAGTGGGTTGCCGTATATCATTTCCCTCGACATCGATCCGATCACCATCGCCAGAAACTTCTTGGCAGGTATGTACTGGGTCGGCATGAACTCCCACTGGATGGCTGCCTTCAGAGAAGACGGTAAAAAGTTGGTGCTCGTGAACTTCCAGACCTCCCATGAGATTATCCTTCCTCCGTTGGATTATATAGAGTATTACCATCGCGGTCCAAGTCATCTAGATTACTACGTCAGTTGGACGGACCTTGTTTTGCAGAAGATTGTAATCTGCCAAGTGCCCACACGACATGTGAATTACGCAGACTTCAAGCTAATTGCCTTGTTCGACCGCGGACTCGCCTATCTTTACGCCGATGCCTTCTTTAACTAGAGACAACTCGGCTCGCAGTGGATCATCGTCAAAGCTGATACACACTTCTGTAATGCTATTGAACACAATGGCATCATCTACGCGATCGACAAAGCAGATGGCACCACGTATTGCTGGGACGGCGCGTGTAAGTTGTTTCCTCTCATGTTAGTTTCCTCATTTTCATGATGTAGAAACATGCACCACACTGTTGGTTTCATCTAACCATACATTAGGGAAGTAATTGTGCATATGTAGAACTCTATATTTGGAAGTAGTGAAATCCTGCAATGCTTACCATGTGTACATACCTATATTCGCCCTTCAGCAATCAATGGCTAGAATAATATCCTCACAAAATTTTTGCCCACAGAACACGAGTATATAACAATGCATGGTCTGTTAGTTACCTTGAAGAATTTGTTTGTGAGGACAGAACATGATTACATAACATGCATGACATGGTAGTTTCCTGTGAAGAATCGATTGCGAGATAACATGAGTATAACCATGCATGGCACTTCTATATTTTCGAACCCAGTATACATTTCCGTGTATTTTCCTCCCAGTTCCAACAAGGACATATCAATGATGTTTCTTGCATTATCCTACTCATATTCTGAACAATGCTGATCTTACATTAACAATGCATGTCCTTTTTGATATGATGCAGTGTCCCTACTGTTACTGCCCTTTGTAATCACACCACCTTTGCCAAAAACAGGGAAGCACAACTGGCTCCTCGCTCGATCAGATGACGACAAAAGACTGATGATCATTCGAACACATGAGCCGGAAAAGTTATATTGCAAAAAACCCACTATACAAGCACCATGTAATACGTGAGTATCCGGACAGTGGTTGTTACGTCTATGAGCAGGATACCAGCTTGTTGGGGCCTTTAGGATTTTTTTAGTTGGAGGCGGGTAAACATCCTTGGTTCACACTCTCTGTTTCTCGGACTCAATTATCCGATTAACCAAGAGATCACCCTTGGCAAGGACCTTGATGGCAGAGAGGCTCTGTTTGCTATGGAAAATTGTGTCTACACGGCGAGCCCTAGGAGTTCGGGAGAAAACTCCCCTGATTGTCAATGATACAGCCTGCAGCCAAAAGAAGGTGAGAATGACAAAGGCATCCAGATTAACTTTGATCCTTGCATGTCTCAATTACGACAGGCAGTGATGTGGTTCGAGCCTTCAGGTTGATAGGTAATTGGGTTGTTGCATCGAAAGGGTGGAGTACTGGTGTCTCCGGATCACTGGTCGCTGAAGCGGGGCTGCAAATTATGATGGTGTTGGATCATCTCTTCGAATGACTTTGTTGTCTTTGCTGCTGGTTCTGGATGGGTAGTTCTTTCTTTTGTTATGCATATTCCTTGTCATTTGGTCATCCTCGTCTATGTCACTCTTACTATGTAATAGTTGCTTCTGTTTAGAATGTCATTCTCGTCTGGATCACGAGAGTCTGAGCGCTGCAGATAGGTGCGTTTTGGTGGTGTAGCAAGACCTCTTATGAACTATCATGTCTTGCTGTTTATGTCAGTAGTAGTCACTAGTCAGTGTTTGAATGTTGTATATATCGTTGTTTCGAACTGTTTATTGTCTCGAACTACTGGTGGGCTAAATGAGGGCATCACCATTCCCAGTGTTCAGAGTATATCTCCTTTTTTCAAGTTATATAATTTGAGCTCAGTGTCTTTTCGATGATGTACACTTGTTTGGGCCAGTGAGGTGTCGTTGAATATGGGCCGAGTAGTAACGCAATGCCAAACAAGTCAATTATGACTCTCAGGCCGGGCTCTCAAAAGATCCTGAAAAAAAAGGCCGGGCTCTCCAAAAAAGAAAGAATAAGGACTCTTAGGCCGACATGTGGGCGCCACCGGTGTTTTCGTGCGCTTGCGTGCCGAGAGCATATTGGCGCGTGCTCGAAATTCATGCTGCCTTTTCATCCCTAGTCTCCCGGCCCTCCCCCACCTCTGGAATCTCGATTCCTACTCCAGTTCCCCCAAATCCCCCTCCTGTACTCCATGTACTCAAGCGCACTATCATGTCGCCGGTCAATGGGGATCTCTGAGCCGGAGATCCTGAGGTCCGTCCTGCCTTCGGTCGCTGCGTGCTGTCGCTCAACAGTGGCATGGCGGCGCTTGACGACTAGTTTGCCGGCAAAGTGCTGATGGTAACCATCAACGGCGATCGGCCTCCCGTCTCGCCGGATGACCTTGTCAAAGCTCTTGGCATTGCGCACGGCATCCAAATAAGTGACTTGCTCGTCGAAGTCTGTCCGCCACCGGCTGATTTCTTCGTCAGGTTCCGGACAACTTTCGACTGCAGTCATGTGTTCGAATCTTCCCGGTGTTTGTTCTGCGATGGTGTGCTGGTGAGCTTTGATCGGTGGCACCCAGGATGGGGCTCGGTGCCCTCTGAGCTTGAGTTTTTAACAAAGCTTACCTTCCACGGCATGCCTTGATGTGCTTGGAACAGCGAGTCCATGAACGAGCTTATCAACGACCTTGGAGGTGAGCTTGTAAGTATGTTTGTTCCTCCAGACAGCTGGGCTCTGACGGTTATGGCATGGATGAAGAAGCCGTCCACCATACCGAAGGTGATTGGTGTTGAGATACCGGTGCAGGAACCGGGGTTGTACTATTCGTCGCCACCAAGGCCGGCGCGGACCACGTTAGGGATGTACCTGTATCGAGTGTTCGTGCATGTCGAAGAAGTGGTCAGTCCATCAATCGAAGTCCTGCCGCCGCTGCTGGTGCCAGGGTCCGTTGACGACGTCCATTACAGGAGTCAACGTCAGACTTTCCCCGTGTTGCTTGGAACGATGGATGGCACAGGGCCTACTCCATCGCGCGGCGGAGGCCACTGCTTCTTTGGGAGAAGAGGCGGGGCTGGCTGCCTGGATGTGCTCTAATTTGAGGTAACAACTGAATCTTGTCAGATACTAGTTAAATCTGAGCTATGGGTGTGAAGCACTGATATGCCAGTACATTTGATTGTGACCTGTTCTAATATTGTACCTGAACTTTTTTTAGAAAGGGTTGTACGTCAACTTAATGTGCTAGTAGAACTTATTGTGTTGTCTGTCTGTTTTCTTTGCACAACATTCAAGATATTTCTCCGTCATTGATAAAGACGATGAACCGTTATGTACAACTTCGTTGGTTTCAACATAGCCCTTCCCGTAGCGATCCACTGCTTCCATCCTGATTGTGCCGCTTGCGTGAAATTTTTGTATGCAAGTTCAGTGTGCTATGATGTTCTATATGATTGTGTCAACTATATAAGTTTTTACTAAGCATCAGCAATGCATATGGCTGAAAGATGTATTTACGAGCATCGGCCGATGGGTCTCTCTCTCTCTCTCACACACACACACACATACGCACACTCACAAAAGGGACCCGTTGAATTATTTATTTGCTCGTGACAGCTTTTAATTAGGTTCCACTGTAATCTAACTTTTTTCTTAAGTTATTAATTGAGCTCAGTGACTTCAAAAAGTTGTACAGAAGCCTTGTTTGGGCCTTTCCGGCATCGCTGAATGTGGGCTGAGTAACCATGTTAGGTTGTACTATACTACACAGGCCTTTTTCCGTTATTTTTTAGATAATACATTTTTTTTATTAATTTTCATAAATATTACGTTGGGTAAAAAAATTCAAAAATAATACACCGTCGGCCCGCTGCAGGCCGACTGGGCCTAGTCGGCCCACAGTCGGCCGATTGGATTCCAGTCGGCCTACAGCTGGCCGACTGGCCCCTGTCGGCCCACTGTGGACTGATTGGGTCATGTGGGCCGACTAGAGCTAATTGGCTCGTTGTGGGCTAATTGTTTTTGCAAAAGTGTTAATCATGTATTTAAAAAATATGTATATTGTGACCTCCTCCGCTCGCTGTGGGCCCACTGTTGACTAAAAAGTATGTTTTAAAAAGTGTTAATCATGTATTTAAAAAATATGTGTATTGTGACCTCCTCCACTCGATGTGGGCCCACTGTTGACTAAAAAATATGTTTTAAAAAGTGTTAATCATGTATTTAAAATTTTTAAATGTGTGTATAAAAAATGTTCCTTATCTATGCAATTTTTTTAAAATGTGTGTATAAAAATAGTTTTTTTTCAACATCAGCAATGCAACTGGGCCGACAGTTGTACACAATATCCGGGTCAACTTGTTATTCTTCGCCCCGCTGGGCTACAAACTTTCCTAGGGGGTATGCATTAGGCTTAACAAGAAAATGAACTTTAAGAAATAATAAATGGGATGTAATTATAATAACTGGACAATTACTATGCACCAAACACGTAATTAGTTTGAAAAATATATTATTTTTGGAATTTGAAAATTCTAATTTCATTACTTGTTGCGCGCGCAATATTTCGTTGGATTTTAACGTAATACAACTTTATTTTGAAATTATATTTAACTTGACTAGAAATTTCGGATAAAAATATTTCGGATCCCATCAAAATGTGGGATTTTTTTTGAATTCTGTTTTGAGCGGTTGTTTGAAATTATTATCGTTGTCCTAGCTAGAAGTTCGGATGTACTTTTAACAAACTGTAAATGGGTTGTAGTAAATTCCATTAGAATTGAAAAATGGGCTGTACATTCTTACAAATCGAAAATGGGCTATATGTTCTCTGCCAAATCCGAGCTGTGGGCCTACTAAGTTGACGCGTACCAAGGGCTTTGTCAACTTAGTCAATATAAACGATTCTAGCTGCAGTGATCGTACGATGTCCATCCAACGGCCGTAGTGCTTCTTCAACCTCTGGTCTTCTTGCTCCAGCCGCCCAAAGCAGCGCTGGTCGTGTCGCATGCTCCTGCCTCCCGTGGCCGGCTGTGATGCCGCGGAGGCCTCACCGCCCCGTACTACTCCCACCGCTGGTCAGACCATCCCTCTACTCACCCACACCCCCTGTTATTCTGCGGCGACGGCAGCCTCACACCGCAGCCGAACCAGTGAACCCTCGTACTCCTCTCCGCGCGGGCTTCCACTGCTGCGTCTTCCCCGGCTCCGCGTCGTCCCCTTCCTAGGCCTCGCCGTCGTTCACTGCCCTGGTGCTCTCGGCGCGGCGTGGTCAATGTGGTCAAGGAACGAGTTCCATCGGACGTGCACTGTACGTGGAGAGGCTGACAGCTGGGTCCACGGCCGCAACAAGGAAGTGCCTCCTTATTACGCGGAAAATAATGTTTCCTCCACCTGACAGCAGGGACCCACCGGACGGGCCACCGTATTTCGCGAAAAAAACGTTTCCCCCCTAACTGCTGGGACCCACCAGCTACACCTTCGCACGCAAGGAAGTGCGTCCGAGAAAAAAACAATTTGCCCCCTGACTGCTGGGACCCACCAGCTACATCTTCGCACGCAAGGAAGTGCGTCCGGACAAAAAAAACCAAAACGACTCGCCCCCCTGACAGTTGGGACCCACCAACCCCCCGACTGCTGGGACCCACTAGCTACATCTTCGCACGCAAGGAAGTGCGTCCGGACAAAAAAACGATTCGCCCCCTGACACCTGGGACCCACCAGCTACATCTTCGCAGGCAAGGAACTGCCTAACAGTCGGGACCCACCTGGTCGAAGCGTACGTAGCATTGTCATTCTGGTCGCGAACGCGTACATACATATATACTAGTCGATGTAGAGGCGCGCACGTGTCGTAGTAGAGGCGCGCACGTGTCGTAGTAGAGGCGCGCACGTAGCATGTACACGTACATACAGCGGCCAGGGTGCAAGAAAGAAAATATGGCCACGTATGTGTACATACGGGCGGGGTCTCGAACGCCTACTCGCGCATACGTACGGCGAGGGCTCGTGTACATGGCTGGGTCGGAACGGAGAAATAGCGTCATCGTCGTGTTCATGGGTCGGAACGGAATGCGTGGTCATGTTCATCGGGAGGGCTTGGACGGAAGAGGCGATGGAAACGAGGCCTGGCGTACCGCACAATGGAGGAAACGGACCTCCTACGGTCGAAACGGGGGTCCTGTTGATCGGAGGGGTGTGGCGTACCGCAAAACGGAGGAAACAGACCTCCTACGGTTAAAACGGGGGTCTTGTTGATCGGGAGGGGTGTGGCGTACCACAAAATAGAGGAAACGGACCTCCTACGGTCGAAACGTGGGTCCTGTTGATCGGGAGGGGTGTGGCGTACCGCAAAACAGAGGAAACAGACTTGTGTTGGAGCGCTACAGTCAAAACGGGGGTCATGTTCATCGGGAGGGGTGTGGCGTACCGCAAAACGGGACTCCACGGGATACTGTTCATCTCCACCGTCGACCCCCTCCAGCCTCCACGAGCTACTGTTCATCCACCGTCGACCTCCTCCAGCCTCCACGGGCTCCTGTTCATCCAGCCTCCACGGCGCGCTACTCCACCGGCTACTGTTCAACCACCCCTCCACCGTCTACTGTTCATCCAGCCCTCCACACCACGGGGTCCTGTTCAACCACCCCTCCACGGGCACCCCTCCACCGTCTACTATTCATCATGCCCTCCACGGGGTCCTGTTCATCCAGCCCCAACCGGCTCGATCGATCAGGGTCCTGTTCATCCAGAGGCAACACCACGGGGTCCTGTTCATCCACCCCCACCGGGAACTGTTCATCCACCCCCCCTGCAATGCTCATTGTTCATCCAGAGGCAGCATCGATCGGCTTCAGTTAGCAGCAGTAGCCAAGGAATCGCTCGATCGGGTTCAGTTAACAGCCATCGATCGATCGCTCGGGTTCAGTAACGCGTAGCCTGCAGTGCAATCGCTCGGGTTCAGTTAGAGCCCAACGCCTCGCTTGGGTTTAGTTAGAGCCAACGCCTCGCACACACGTGCGTATGTGTATGAGAGAAACGCGCATCGCTCGGCCCCCGACCTCCCACCGTAACCGGGAACTCCCCGAAATTTTCCTCCCCCTCGCTTCTACCACGGTTTTTTCCGTCATGGATGGCCCAAAGAATGTCATGCAGCTGCGTCTCCAGCCCGCCCAGGATGAAAAGCCCATTTTCTATCATGATTTTTTGTCATAGAAGTAGGATCCCACCACATCTATGATGATACCGGGTTTTGTCACAATTATCGTCATAGAAGTGTTATATGTATGACAAAAAAAATTTCGTTCGGCCCAAAATGTCACGGATGTGTCTTTTTTTGTAGTGAGAGAGAATAATATTTCCACAAATCTAATTTGTTGACATGTCTTGACAGCATGACATTACGACATGGCACGGTTTTTATCCGAACCGCTTTTCTCAACCAGTTCCGCACATATCACGAGGCGGTTTTCTTGACACGTCTTGCCAAAGCAGAGACCGTGTTCCCCTTATCACGGGATTCTCATCAATACGGATGTGGGTAACCCAACCGCACCATCAATTACGGTGCCTGGGGAATAAGCGGCTTTGCCAGGCAAGTGGAGAGACACATCACCTCTTCCGCCCTTATAAAGGGACAAAGATTTACTTTTTTCACCCACGCCTTCTTCCTCCTCGCTTACCCATTCCCGCACACTCGAGCTCTAGCACCCAAGCTCGTGTTCTTCTTCTCAAACCACTCCAAGCATGTCCGGAGCAGGAGGAAAGTGGATGGTCTCCTCCGTCACGGAGGAGAACATGAAAAAGTTACAGGAAGCCGGATACTTGGCCGCGGATATCGCGCATCGGCTGCCAAATGCGGGGTAGATCGTCCCGACGCCCAAACCCCATGAGAGGGTAGTTTTTCTTACCCATTTCGTCCGCGGACTGGGATTTCCTCTCCACCCATTTGTCCGCGGGCTCATATTCTACTATGGGCTGGATTTTCATGATCTGGCCCCCAATTTCATCCTCAACATCTTGGCGTTTATCGTCGTGTGCGAGGCCTTCCTCCGCATCAAGCTCCACTTCGGCCTATGGCTGAAAACCTTCAATGTCAAACCGAAGGTGGTGGGTGGCCAGCAAGCAGAGTGCGGAGGCGCCATAGTGGGCAAGATGCCTAATATCACCTGGCTCGAGGGCACCTATGTGGATACCATAAAGGTGTGGCAATCGGGGTGGTTCTACATCACCGAGCCGTGCGACTCCAACTGGGTGGCGGCCCCCAAATTTTGATCCGGAATCCCCACGCGGCTCACCTCCTGAAAAAAGAAGGGTCTGTCCTGGGGTTCTTCGGTAGAGCTGACCGGACTCCAGACCTGCATCCAGAACATGACGAACAAGAAAATCAAGCTCGTCAACGTGGTCCAGGTTATGCTCGTCAACGCCGGATCCTTCCGTGTCAACGACGGGCATTTGTTTTGTGGGAGTTCGACTCAGCCAAGCACCAGACGCTGCGAGAGCTCTACGACACGACGCACGAGGACGTCTGGAGGGTGTTGTTCAAGAGCGCCGAGATGCCTCCCTCCCTCACCAAGGACCGCAGACTCAGCGCAAAGCGTCGCGCTCATCCAGTAGGCTTTTATATATCTCAGGGTATTTATTTGCCCCGGTTTAGTTATGTGCTGGATCTAAGATTTCATGTCATTAACAGGACTGGATAGAGACAGCGGAGCAGCTTGATTGCCCAGCCCCCCTGCCCGAGGATCCTGCAGACGCTCTTCTAATGAAGATGCTGACTCCGGCACCTTACGAGGTGCCGGCAAAGAAGGCCAAGAAGACGGCCACGAGGACCCGAAAGGGTCTCCGGCGCAAGGTTATATCGGACTCATCGTCCGATGACTCCGACGCGCACTCCTCCCATGGAAACGAGGAGGAGGAGAAAAGTTCTCCTCCCCCAGCTAGGGAGACAAGAAAAGGAAGGCCCACCCATCCGGGGAGGCCGAGGGTCCAAGAAGGGAAGGACCCTCCCTCCGGACTGTGCCACGACGGCCACCGACAGCGGCGACGAGTGGCTACCCAGGGACAAGCCCCTGGCGAAGTCGTAAGTTTCCGGACACCATAGTGCTTCATGGTATGTTTTATTGTACTGCCTTTCCTCATGTTGAACATGATTATGCAGTCCGTCCCGAGCTCATATCGACGTACCCTCATCGAGCGGCTGTTTGGACTCGTCGGATATGAACAGCGGTTCTCCTCTGACCGCTTCTACCCCTCGCCCTACGGACAACACCGAGGTGTTGTCTCAAAAGGCACCGAGCCAAGGGGAGGTGATCCTGGGGGCGCCTCACGGCGACCTCCCAGACCCTGGGTACCAAGGGAGCGAGGCTCCTACGGGCTTCGAGTTCGGGCCCCAGCCGGACACTGCGCCAGAACCTTCGATGGTTCCGGACTCCGGCAGGCGGTCCCCCATTAAGGGGGGCCAACCATCCGTGCCGGTGTCCTCTGTCCAACCAGAGGCACCGGACAACTTGCTGGAAGCTCTTCACATCGCTTCCATCGATGAAGAGCACCGCACTATTATGAGTGCGGTGGTCGAGAAGGTTTAGTCCGCCAAAAACGGACTAACCGAAGCTTGCGCCAGCCTCCTAACAGGCTTTGAGGTAAGCAATCAAAATATAAGAAAATATTACCGCATAGATAGTAGCCCCTGATGCTCTGTTCGGTGTTCGTGAAGAAAAGCCGAATAGAGGATCAAATGATAACTCAGGAGTCTAATTAGAGTATGTCTATGTGTATGTGCAGGCTTCACTGCTGGCCGCTGCCGCACGTACTGCGGAGGTCTCTGCGCTGAAGCAGGCCCTGAAGCGGTCCGAGGACGAGCTCGGTCTTACCAAGAGGCAACTCGAAGAGAGCAAAGGTAAGATATACCCCTGTCTATATAGTTAAAAAGAAGTTCGGGTGTAAAGTAATAGGATCATCATGAATTTGTCAGGGGCCACGACCGAGGTGGAGACCCTGAGGAAGGCGTTGTCCGAGGCCGAAGACAAAGCGGCCAAAGAACGCATGGAACGGGAGAAACAAGAAGCCCAAGTAGGCGAGGTGCAGCAAGAGCTCGAGGCTCTCGCCAAAAAGCACGAGTCCTTGGAGCTTGATTCCAAGACGCGAGAGTCCGAGCTCACGCGGGCGCTTGAAAGCGTCCGGAGCGCCAAGGCAGAAGCTCACAAGGCCCTCCAGGAGATTGACGCGGTGAAGAAGATAGCAGCGGGTAAGGCATTCAATATGCAAAGCAAGCATGTGAAGGAGACTTTCCTTTTTCTTACCCGAGTTCGGAGCTCTCCAGGAGCGTTTGCAGATCTTCCCCGCAGTGTACTGGATGCCGCGGAGTTTTACCGGGCTGAGGAGGGGAGCTCAACGGAGAAGTTGTTCTGGTCTCACTATACTGGGACCGAACACCCCGTGTCCTTGAGCGACCAGCTGAAGCAGTTGGTCGAACTTCAAAAGGCGGCCAAACAGGCCATGAGGGGCCTTATAGTCCGGATGTGGCCTCGCGAGCCCCTGTCCGGCAGCTACTTCGGTCTGGTGAGGCGGCTTGTGGAAGCCTACCCACGGCTTGAAGTCATCAAGCGGTCCGTCTGCATCGAGGGTGCACGCAGGGCTTTTGCCCAGGTGAAGGTGCACTGGGCGAAGCTGGACGCCGTGAAGCTGGTGAGGGAGGGGCCGCCGGAGGGCAAGGAGCATTGCTGCCCCGAGAATTACTATGAAAGTGTCCTGAAGGGTTCTCGCTTAGTGGCAGATGAGTGTGCCAAGGATGTAATTTTTGAATGAACATGCCCATGTGATCCTGCAATATGAAACGAGTTCTTTTGCGCCATGCGATGCTTTCTTAATTTAAAATATTACCTTCTATGCGGCCGTTTATAAAATCTGAGAGTTGGCCAGTCGTCGGCTTCTACCCCCATGTAACTAGTACTGGGGTGTTCGGGGTAAATCTGAATACTCTTTACCCCAATTTTGGGTCCTTCAAGGGAGGTGTTCAGCGCAACGAACCAGGCAATCGGACTATAATGCTTTATCACTCTCACTTAGCCATAGAAGTCTATGATTTTAATTTTTTGGCGAAGCCCCTGGTATTCGGAGGGCCGAATTTGGGGTGCTATACACGCCTAAGCCGGACAAGGCCGACTCCTCGCCCGAAGCGGAAAAAGTCTTTAAGGACTTGAGACCTCTCGAACAGCGACCTATCTCTCGCCTTATCATAACAGTCAGTTTTTGGCTTTCTCTACTGAGGTGCTCGTCCGGAAGAACCGGGACACAATCGCAGTAGTTCTCCCACCGCTACGTTAGCCGATATAGTAGAATGTAAGGTACCAAAGTATGGGAGCCAGGTGACCCAACATTTGACCAAAGACATGATTCAGAGCTGATGCATATAATGCTATAAGTTCGGGGTGCCACACTGTCGAAAGTTTTCGTACTTCTTGCACCGTATTGTGGGGTAAACAAGAGCCCTTGGCGTACTGACCGTACCCGAACGTGCGGGTGCGGATTGTCGTAAATGGACATATAAGAGAAAGAGAAAAACTTAAATAATGCAATGATAGATTAATGATATGCATTGTTATTTGAATAATACGTCGAAGCGTACTGGTACAAGTAGTGCAATAAGCATAAAGTAGGACAATTCGAAATGTCCTATCCCAGGGCAAGCTACGCATAAATAGTGAAAAGCGGGTATATCAAGTATTACTATAGACCACCTGGCGGTTCCCGTGTTCATCTTAGCTTCTTGCTGCCTTGGTTGTTGCTTCCGGAATGTGTCCGACAATCTTACTGCCGGAAAGGGCTTCCAAAGAGTTAGGCCCTGAAAGAGAAAAGGAATGTCAAAGGTATACAGCCCCTAGTGTGGTTAAGCCATAATGCAGGGGGGGTGTCCTAATTGTGCCCCCGCCTATGTCCATGGTATTTTCAATGCATAGTTATGTACGCGAGGCACGGATTTCGTCGCTTCACTGGGACTGGGACGGGGGCCGGATTGCTAGGCAAGCTCTGATCGTGACAGGCAATCCCGTTGCAGCTTGTTCCGGACTCGCTTGAAGGTGTCCGGGGGCTGTGACGCTGAATGAGTGGTCTGCCTGAACAGGCTGCTTTGTGCCTCTGCTGCAAGGGCCGCAGTGTGCTCTTCCGTACGGAGCGAGCGTTCTGTGTTTCCATTTACTTTTATGACCCCGCGAGGTCTTGGCATCTTGAGCTTGAGGTATGCGTAATGTGGCACTGCATTGAATTTTGCAAATGATGTCCGTCCGAGCAGTGCATGATAGCCACTGCGAAACGGGACGATGTTGAAGATTAACTCTTTGCTTCGGAAGTTATCCGGTGATCCAAAGACCACTTCCAGTGTGATTGAGCTTGTGCAATGGGCCTCTACACCTGGGATGACACCTTTAAAGGTGGTTTTGCTGGGTTTGATGCTCGAGGGATCAATACCCATTTTTCGCACTGTATCCTAATAAAGCAGGTTCAGGCTGCTGCCGCCGTCCATAAGGACTCGAGTGAGGTGAAATCCATCAATGATGGGGTCTAGGACCAGTGCGGCGGATCTGCCATGACGGATGCTAGTGGGGTGGTCCCTGCGATCGAAGGTGATCGGACAAGCAGACCATGGGTTGAACTTTGGGACGACGGGCTCCATCGCATAAACGTCCCTTAGTGCATGCTTCCGCTCCCTCTTGGGAATGTGGGTTGCGTATATCATGTTCACCATCTTCACTTGAGGGGGAAACCCCTTCTGTCCTCCTGTGTTCGGCGGCCGAGGCTCCTCCTCGTCATCGCTATGCAGCCCCTTGTCCTTGTTCTCGGCATTTAACTTGCTGACCTGCTTGAATACCCAGCATTCTCTATTGGTGTGATTGGCTGGCTTGTCGGGGGTGCCGTGGATTTGACACGAGCGATCCAGTATGCGATCCAGACTGGACGGAGTCGGAGTATTTCTTTTAAATGGCCTTTTCCGCTGACCGGATCTAGAGCCTCTGAATCCGGCATTAACTGTTGTATCTTCAGTGTTATCGTTGTTATTACGGCGCTTTGGTCTATTACGGCGCTGCATACCGTTAATATCTTTGGTATTCGAGGTATCCGGATTCCTCGATGTGTTGTTGCTGCGAGCCAGCCAGCTGTCCTCGCCCGCGCAAAAGAGGGTCATGAGTGTCGTGAGGGCTGCCATAGATTTCGGCTTCTCCTGGCAGAGGTGGCGGGCGAGCCACTCGTCGCGGATGTTATGCTTGAATGCCGCTAGGGCCTCTGCATCCATACAGTCTACAATTTGATTTTTTTAGTCAGGAACCATGTCCAGAATTGTTTGGCCGATTCCCCTGGCTGCTGGGTTATGTGGCTCAATTCATCAGCATCCGGTGGCCGCACATAAGTGCCCTGGAAGTTGTCAAGAAATGTGTTTTCCAGATCCTCCCAACTGCCAACGGAATCTGCTGGCAAGCTATTCAGCCAGTGCCGAGCTGGTCCTTTGAGTTTTAGTGGAGGTACTTGATGGCATGTAGATCATCACCGCGAGCCATGTGGATGTGAAGGAGGAAATCCTCAATCCATACAGCGGGATCTGTTGTGCCATCGTATGATTCGATATTTACGGGTTTGAAACCCTCCGGGAATTCATGATTCATAACTTCATCAGTGAAGCATAGGGGGTGTGCGGCACCTCTATGCCGGGCTATATCCTAACATAGTTCGTATGAGTCTTGTCTGCTGTATTCGGCCCGGCCGGATTTACTCTTGGTGTATCCGATGCGACGATCATCGTCCCTTGTGGGCGCACGTGCCCGTGTCCCGTATATTAACCTTGCGATTTTTGCCTTATTGTCCAAGATGTCTCGCAGGTCCTCTATGTTGCCCTGGGCCTTAGTATGTTTGGCTGAGTGGCGACGGGCTGCGGTCTGAACTTTAGACTGAAACGCCTCTCTGGCTCGGCCGCGTAGTGGCCGGTCAGCCGCATCATACACTGGTGAATGAGGCTTCAATGCTTCCTCCTCGAGGTGAGGTAGCAACCTGCGTTTTGGGTAACTTTTGGACGGGCGCTCGAGTTCATGCTCCTTGGCCGCAAGGACTTCGGTCCACCTGTCTGCTAGCAAGTCCTGATCAACTTGAAGCTGTTGCTATTTTTTCTTCAGGCTATTTGCCGTGGCCATAAGCCAGCGCTTGAAGCACTCTTACTTGACGGGGTCCTCAGGCACGATAAACTCGTCGTCGCCAAGGCTCGCCTCGTCATCGGAGATAGGCATGTAATTGTCCTCCTCCGGTTCTCCATCTGCTGCCTGCTCTGGAGGGCTAGCTTGTTCGTCCTCTAGCTCTACACCGTGCTGGAGGGGATTGTTGTTGTCTTCGGCGCTATCCGGAGTGTTATTATCTCCTGTGCCGGTATCACTACTCTTGCTGTGGCGGGACTTAGAGCGGCACTGACGTCGGCGCTTGGGTTGCTTCTTGGAGGGGTCATCCTCCGCTATCTCGTCACCATCGGCTTATTTGGGGGTGTCCACCATGTATATATCATATGATGAGGTGGCGGTCCAGTGCCCTGAGGGTGGTGGATCCTGTTCATCTCCGGCTTCGTCGTCCATACCGTCGAAGTCTTTGGAGTCGAAGTCGAGCATGTCGGTTAAGTCGTTGACAGTGGCTACTAAGTGGGTGGTGGGTTGGCAGCGAATTTCTTCATCGTCTGCATCCCATTCTAGCCGGACATAGTTCAGCCAAGGCTCTTCCGACAGGGAGAGAGGCCTTAATGAGTTTAGCACATCTCCGAAAGGTGAGTGCTGAAAGATATCCACGGAGGTGAACTCCATGATCGGCGCCCAGTCGGACTCGATGGGCACGGATGTGAGCGGCTCGGAGTCCATGGTCGGAGATGAATCCAGTGGTTCGTCG
Organism: Triticum urartu; assembly: GCF_056163025.1. Taxonomy (NCBI): domain Eukaryota; kingdom Viridiplantae; phylum Streptophyta; class Magnoliopsida; order Poales; family Poaceae; genus Triticum; species Triticum urartu. The sequence goes on from NC_141876.1 coordinate 554,649,531, forward strand.
ACACGGCTATCGTAAGGGGTGAAGTCGGTATCTGGCTCTATCACCACTGAGAGTGCGGCCTCCATCGCGGGGTCAATCCCTCCGCTCTCGGATGGCGTGACTTGCTCCAGATTGATGGACGGAGTAGTTGCGGATGTGATCTACCGAACATTGTCCGACGGCAGAGTTACGTCATGCTCGTCGCGACTGTGCGGTGCGTCCGACATGGGCTCGAATCCGTCGAAGATCAAGTCTCCGCGGATGTCAGCCGTGTAGTTCAAGTTTCCAAATCTGACCTGATGGCCAGGGGCGTAGCTCTCGATCTGCTCCAGTGCAAAGCCGCCGAATACGAAGATCTGTCCGGGGAGGAAAGCCTCACCCTGGACCGCGTCGCTAGCGATGATCGAAGGAGCCATCAAGCCTTATGGTGACGACACAGTGGAACTCTCAATGAAAACACCAATGTCGGTGTCAAAACCGGCGGATCTCGGGTAGGGGGTCCCGAATTGTGCGTCTAAGGCGGATGGTAACAGAAGGCAGGGGACACGATGTTTTACCCAGGTTCGGGCCCTCTTGATGGAGGTAATACCCTACGTCCTGCTTGATTGTTCTTGATGATATGAGTATTACAAGAGTTGATCTACCACGAGATCAAAGAGGCTAAACCCTAGAAGCTAGCCTATGGTATGATTGTATCTTGTCCTACGGACTAAAACCCTTCGGTTTATATAGACACCGGAGGGGCTAGGGTTACACAAGGTCGGTTACAAAGGAGGAGATATACATATCCGCATAGCCTAGCTTGCCTTCCACGCCAAGTAGAGTCTCATCCGGACACGAGACGAAGTCTTCAATCTCGTATCTTCATAGTCCAATGGTCCGGCTGTCTGGAGACCCCCTAATCCAGGACTCCCTCAGACCCATCCACCCTCCCATTCCCACGCCTCCAACCTCGTCTTCGTCGAGCTCGACGCGATTCGTCCGACCATGCACGCACATTCGCCGCCTGCCAGGAATCCTACCTACCTCGTCGCATCGATTTGTTTGAAAATTCCTGAACATACTTTGAAATATGAATATTTTTTTGATTTCATGGACGAAATTTTCAAATAAGAATATTTTTTGAAAATCCAAAACATTTTTTGAAAACCATGTAATATTTTTGAAATTCAAAAGTTTTTTCAAGTTAACAAAGTTTTTTCAGAATTGTGAACAAAACATTGAAGAATAAGAATCTTTTTTTTGAATTCTAAACAATATTTTAAATTCGAAGCATTTTTAAAAAATAAAAATAAACTTGAAAAGGAAAAAAGAAAAGCAAAAGGACAAAGTAAATAAAAACTAAAAACCAAAAAAATCCATAAAACATGTCCTGGAACCTCCTAGAAGGTTTCCAAAACTTGCCAGGAACCTTCCAAAGGTTCCTAGAAGCAGGTTCAATTGAACGCTTTGACGGGTTGGGCCAGAATACCGCTCTCTCATCACCGTACACTTAAGGCGCTGAATAGGAGCTCCACACGAAGAGAGCTCCTATGCGCCGCTCGCTGCGGCAAATTGTCAAGCGGACGCACATGCGCGTCTCCAGCTGGGCCAGCCCATTCGCGCAACGCAGTGAAAAAATCCCAAAAAACTCTGCTGGAGGGAGGGATGGAACCAGGAACCTCCATCTTTGTACGCACGAGCATTTGTGGAACTTGAAAAAAAAAGTTGGGCGGGCCAGAGCACACAATATTCTTCAAATTCTAAAGCATATATACTATTTCAATAGATATAGTCAGTACACCTTCTGTTCACATTGAATACAAGACGAGCAAATGCATATATATACATATATACTACCGAGACCAAAATAAGCCATAAAATTTGACCATATATACTACTCCAAACCAAAATAAGCCATACCATTTGACCATCAGGCAAAGTTGTGTGGAGTTACATACTACAAATCAGCATTCCGTTCCTTCGCGCATTTGAAATCTTCAATGATATCTTCATAGCTGTACTTCTCTAGAAGTTCACCCTCTATGTTAACTAACAAGTTATTGGCAAGAAAGTCATCCTCCATTGTATTGCGCAACCTTGTTTTAATGATCTTCATACTGGAAAATGCACGCTCAGCACTCGCCGTAGAAACTGGAAGGGTAATGAGCAAACGGAGTAATCTTTCAATCAAATTGAAGACAACTCCCGACTCCACAAGGCATCGACAAAGATCAATCAAGTTTGATATATCTCTCATATATTCATCCTTGGAAGCATCCAAAACAAAATGTTTTAGTTGTAGTTGTAATCCATAGATATCTTTTTGGGGGAAGTCTGCTGGGTAGTACTTTTTCACCATGTCACATATATCACTAGCTTTAAATCCTCTAAATTTGTTTCTAGGAATCAAGGTGGCACTATTGGTTAGAAGATCCATTACCTTCTCATTGAACCTATGATTTAGTTCAAATAGTTGAGTGTCCAGTGTTGCATAGAATATTTCGACTCGAAAGTAATGCTCCTTGGTCAGCTGATTGGGTTGATGGCGGGCACGGCCACCACGCATGATGTAAGCTTCCTCAAAGTCAGGAATGACAATGGAGTGGTTTGTACAGAACTCAACAACTGTGACAATAAATTCTTGGTAGCCATCATCTGATCTTAGTGGTTGGAGACACTCTTTAGTTGAGGAGACTAAACGAACAGCATTCACAATATCTTGTGACTTCTTCTGTAAAGCTTGGCCAAGCACTTCGGTTATCTCAAATATCTCCTTCATCAAACACAAGTTAAACATGAACTCAAAGGAGGACAAGTAGCCGAAACAAGTGTCCGCATCTGCACGCAATGAGCCAATTGATCTATCGGCTGCTATATCTTGGATGACAGAAAAAACAGCACCAAACATCTTCATAAGGCTGTAAACTGAACCAAAATGAGAACCCCACCTTGTGTCCCCTGGTCGCTTAAGGGTATGAATCTGATTTGCCCCTTGTCATGTCTCAATATTGGCATTAGCAATTGCATTTTCAAGTTCAACTAGTTGGGCTTGATGGAGCTGATCATGTCGCTTTGAAGATGAGTCAACGGTGTTTATGATATAGATCAGTTTTTGGAAGAATTGAGAAATAGAAACCACTTCTTTGGATGCATCAACAAGAGCAAGTTGCAAGCGATGGGCATAACAATGGACATAATAAGCATATGGACATTCTTGGAGCAAAAGAGCTTGAAGTCCATTCAAGTCACCTCTCATGTTGCTAGCACCGTCATAACCTTGTCCCCGAAGGTTCTGAATGTCAAAACCAGGGTTGGTTAAAGCAAAACTCAATTTGTCTTTAAGTGTCAAAGACCTTGTGTTTGCTACATGTATCAAGTCAAAGAACCTCTCTTGCAAAATACCACCTTTATCAGCAAATCTAAGAACCAGAGCCATTTGCTCTCTCTTTGCTACATCACATGTTTCATCCACTAATATAGAGAACTTAGAATCCCCAATTTCCTCACGGATATGATTCCTGATTTTACATGCAAATATACTCAAGATCTCCTTCTGAATTTCTGGTGATGTGTATTTAGAACCATATGGAGCATTCGCCAACACACATTTGGCAATATCAGGATTGAATTCAGCAAGAAGCTCCACCATTTCAAGAAAGTTGCCTTTATTCTTTGACTCGGGTCTTTCGTCATATCCTCTAAAAGCACAAGATTGAAGTGCGAGCCACTTAACCGTTGCAATTGAAACTTTCAGTCTGAGACGGTTTCTTTCTACTTTCTCCTTGTCCTTAACTGCCATAATAGTTTTTATGTGGCATGATTGATTCAGCAAGGCTTGGCCATCTGTGAATGCATTATTGTGTGGTGAGCATGGTCCAGAGCCCATGTGGGTTAAGAATGCACAATGTTTTCCAGAGTTAATTCTATTCCAACTGTCAAATCCATCTACTGTGAAGACATGAGAACCACCTCGTCTATTCTCATTTTTACTAGAGACAAAGCAATACAAACAATAAGCACGATGTTTGTCCTCCGAATACTCTAGCCATTTCTGGAAATTGTCAAACCATTTGTACTGGAAGCGGCGTTGATGCCCTTTTTCACCAGAAGGTTTATAGGTCTGTAGCTCAGGTTGCATAGGACCTAACATCAAATATGCTCTCCGCACACTATCTCTTTGTTCGGGTGGATGTTGCCAAATTTGTGGGCGTAATCCTGGGTCTCGCTGCAAGAACTCGACACCTCGGAATGTTATAGGTTCATTTGCATGAAGACCTTCATCTTGGCTCTCTGGGTGTGGCTGTTCAATTTCAAGCATTGGCAAAGGTTGATCTGCCATTGGTGAAGGATCTTCCTCAAATCCAATCATGTCATCATCTCTTTTTCTTTTGGAAACCAAATCAATTTTTTGCTGACTAGCCTTGCCCATGGCTGCCTAGACCTCAACTTGTAACCTGTTAATACAATGGAATGAGTTATTTATGCTATAGCAAGCCCATTGCTCAATTCTGGAAACGGAACTTGCCTACCAAATTAGAAACCATCTACTGTGTTCTGTGGACACTTGACACTAAACCAGTATGATCTTCAGTGAAATATTCAGCCAATTGGGAATTTTGGGGATCTAGGTTCTGTTCAGGGGAATGAACGATGACCTAGGTTCTGTTCAGGGGAATAAAATTGGGATGATTTGAATCGATTTACCTTCGCAGCTTGTAAGGATTCAGAGAAGGATTTTCCTAGTTGGCAGTTCACTGCCTCGCCCTCGCGCCGCCGCCGTCGCCGGCTAACCTGCTCGCGGCTGCGTGTGCACGTCCGCCCGTGGGTCGGCTAAGGAGTGGTTGTGGCCGGTGGGGCGTTGGATGAAGGGAACTAGGGGAGATAGGGACTGATGTGCGCCGCGCCCATGGACGGCGCCCGCCGGAGGCGGGCCCGCGGCAGCCGGCGGCTGCGCTATGAGACGGCGGTCAGCGGCAGCTTCGTCATGTGCTTTTTTGGACGTGCGGCTATGCGTCTGTGCGAGTCTGCGAGGCAGAGGCCGATGTGTGTATCGACTGTGGGCTGCACCTGCGTACTGGTTGTGGGCTGGGCTGACCGGCTGGGTATGAAGCATATATATATATTAAAAAATTGCTCCAGACCTGGGCGGGCCACGGCCCACTTGGCCTTGCAGAAGCTCCGCCAGTGCGCACGAGCATAACCATCGCGATAAACAAGCTTTCTTGGTTTGCTATGGCGTGTGGGAGCTAACTGTAATGGAGACCCAAACACAAATTCCTAATGCGAAAATTATTTTGAAAAGGTGTTTCTTAAAAAGCGAACACTTTCTAAATTTTAGAAGAAAAACTAAAAGGAATGAAGAAATATTTGATAAACTGAACACTTTTTAAAATCCTGAACAGTTTTTGAATTTAGGGAACAAAATTTTGAAATCGAGAACAAAATTTGAACATGAACATTTTTTAAAGCACGAACATTATTTTAATTTTGAGAACAAATTTTGAAACGGAGAACAAATTTGTAAGAGCGGGAATTTGAGAACAAAATTTGAACATGAACGTTTTTTAAAGCACGGACATTTTTTTAATCTTGAGAACAAAATTTGAAACAGAGAACAAATTTGGAGACGCGGATTGTTTTTAAAGCATGAACATTTTTTTTGAATCTTGAGAACAAATTTTGAAACATAGAATAAATTTGGAAGTGTGAACAATTCCTTGAAGCACGAACATTTTTTGAATATTGAGAACAAATTTTGAAACAGAGAACAAATTTGAAAAATCCCGAATATATTTGGAAGTGCAAACATTTTTTGAAAACCTGAACAAAAGAGTTGAAGTCCGGTACATTATATTAATTTCGAAAATGTTGCACTTTTTAGTGTAACGAGAACAATTTTCGAATTTTGAAAACAATTTTTTAAAAAATTGAACATTTTAAGGAAAGGCAAACAAAATTTGAATATTTTGAAAAAAAGAGAAAAGAAAAAGAAAAAGAAATAATAAACCAAAGAAAGAAAACAAACAGAAAAAACGAAAAAAAGGAAACAGAAAATCTGAAGAACAAAAAGGAAATAGAAAGAGAATAAAAGGAATTGAAAAAATGAAATAAAGAAACAGAAAAACAAAGAAAGAAGAAAAAAAGAGAAAGAAAAAAGAAACAGAAAAAGAAAAAAAAGCGAAAAACCGGTTCAAGAACCCTCTGGAAGGTTCCCAAAACCGGTCAGGGACATTCCAGAAAGTACCCAAAACCGGATACTGTAGCGCGCGTAGTTGGGCCGGCCCATCTGGATCGCTAGGGCGCTCAGCTCTGTGCGTTTGCTCGACAATCTGCCGCAATGAGCTTCCTGCCGCTTATGTACCCCTGAATCATTGGCCGGCCTATCCCTAGTTGCTCGGTCGCATTTGACCGGTCCACGACCCCTCAAATTGTTTTTTGATCGGTCCACCTATTGATCTTCGACTCTTCAAGAAAATGTGAAATATTAAAAAAATCAGGAATTTAAAAACTAATATTCATAGGTTTGAAAAAAGATCACGGGTTCAAAAAATAAACTTTACGGATTTGAAACAAGTTCATGAACTCAAAAAAGCTCACGAGCTCAAAAAAAGTTCATGGGGTTTTAAAAAGTGTGCAATTTTTAAGAAAATATCATGTGCTCGAAAACGTTCACAACTCGTGGGATTTGAAAACAGTTCGCTAATTTGTATAAAGTTCATGAATTCGAAATAGCCGACGAAGTCAAAAAAAAGTATGTCGGATTCAGAAAAGTTCAGAACTTGAAAATGTTCATGAGTCCAAAAAAAGTTCTTTAAATTTGTAAAATGTTCATGACATTAGAAAAAATTTCATGAATATGAAATAAGTTCATTGATTTTCAATTAAAAAATCATGAGTTTTAAGAAGTTCATTGATTTTGAAAGAAAGTTCATGTATTTGAAAAAAATTCAGAAGATTTGTTAAAAATTTCATATAATTGAAAAGGTTCATAGACTTTGAAAAAAATAGAGTTCAGGGATTTGAAAAAAATTCATCGATTTTGAATAAAACTTTCACAAAATTGACAAAAGTTTGTGGATTTTTTAAAAAATATCAGGAATTTGAAAATAAAAATCATCAAATTTTTAAAAAAGTTCATGTGTTTTTAGAAAGACAAGGAACCAAAAAAAAAGAAACGGAAGTAAAGAAACCAGATCGCAAGCACACACAAACGAAATATGAAAAGCGAAAGGGTGCACGACTATGGCTATCCCAGTTGGTTACTTGGTCTGGTACTAAACTTTCCGGTTGGAGTTTGAATCTCCTCATCGTGTGAATATTTCTGATGGTTTGACAAAAATGTAAATGGGCTGAGCCCAGGACAGAGGGGGGGGGGGGGGGGGCAAGTTGCAAGAATGTCATAGAACACCGCCTGAAGCGCCGAATAGGGATTAGGCGCTTAAGGCGCCGAATAGGAGCTCCCCAATTGGCCTGGTAATTTTCGTACGGCCTTTTTGTGGGCCTTTGAATGGGAAGAAATGCCTTCTTTGTCTCAAAAAGAAGAAGAAAAATGCCTTCTTTATGTAAAACAAAAAAAGACATTCTGAGTAGACCTTTTTCAACAGGTAGATTTTTGAAGTGAAAAAAAGCACCACACATCTTGAAAAAAAACGTAGACACATGCCACAGTACAACCTTATATAGTACCACACCGACGCGGACACACAACTTTTGCTTGGGTACTCGAGTCACATGGGCATGGCTTGAAAAATATAGTATATCTTTTTGTAAACACGGTACAGTCATATACATAGCACATAGAGTATATCAATACGCGTGTCATGCTATCGACAGTGATATTGCCAACAACTAAAAGGCCATATATCTCCTCCGTGAGAAATACATGATGGCTATCCTAAAAAAATGAAATACATGATGGCAAACATGTTTTTTTTCATGAGAGACATTTCCAATCTATTCATCGATCACGATAGTACAGGGAACATTAAAGATAATAAAATTACAACCAGGTCTATGGACCACCTAGCGACGACTACAAACATCAAAACAAGCCGAATGCGCGTCGCCACCATCGCCTCTCCCTCATTGGAGTCGGGCAAATTTTGTTGTAATAGACAGTCGAGAAGTCGTCGTGCTGAGGTCCCCAAGGACCAGCACATCAGAGCAGCAACCATTGCTAATGAAAAGAGTTGTAGATTGGAAATATCAAATCTGTAACCACACCAATGAACAGGAACAAAAACTGGATCAAAATTGATCCAACGATGAGGTTCAAGGTACAACTATGTCCAATTCTATTCTAAAACAAACCTTGATATTGTCCTCTTTCCCAGGAAAATGATACCGTTTCCCTATAAAATAATGTTATTTTTCCTTGAAATAGGACCCGTAAAACATCGCCTAAAGCGCCAAATAGGGATTGGGCACTTAAGGAGCCGAATAGGAGCTCTCCAATTGGCCTGGTAATTTTCGTACGGCCTTTCTGTGGGCCTTTGAATGAGAAGAAATGCCTTCCTTCTGTAAAAAAGGACATACTGAGTGGACCTTTTTCAACAAGTAGATTTTTGATGTGAAAATAAAGCACTACACATCTAGAAAAAAACTTAGACACATGCCACAGTACAAACCTTATATAGTACCACACCGACGCAGATACACAACTTTTGCTCGGATACTCGAGTTGCATGGGCATGGCTTGAAAAGTAGAGTATATGTTTTTGTAAACACAGCACAAACATAGACGCTCATAGATATGCACATAGAGTATATGAATACATGTGTCATGCTATCGATTGTGATATTGCCTACAACTAAAGGCCATATATCTACATGATGGCTACCCTAAAAAAATGAAATACTAGCAAACATGTCAGTTTTTTTTTGCGAGAGAAATTTTCAATCTATTCATCAACCATGGCAGTATAGAGAACACTAGAGGTAAAAAAATTACAACTAGGTCCATGGAGCACCTAGCGACGACAAGCACCGAAGCGAGCCGAATGCGCGTCACCATCATCGCTCCTTCCTCACCTGAGCCGGGCAAACCTTGCTGTAGTAGATAGTCAGGAAGTAATCGTGCTAAGGCCCCAAAGGACCAACACACCAGAGCAGCAATTATCGCCGATGAAGAAGTTGTAGATTTGAATATCAAATATGTAACCACATGAATGAACAATAACAAAAACTGAATCAAAATTGATCCAACGAAGAGGTTCAAGGTACAACTATGTCGAGTTCTATTCTAAAACAAACCTTGATATTTTCCTCTTTCCCATGAAAATGATACAGTACCGTTTCCCTATAAAATAATGTTATTCTTTCTTGAAATAGGACCCGTAACATTTGTGTTAACCATTTCGCAAAAAAAAAAGTGCAACGTGTGAGTGACCAGTGAGCAACATACTACGTAACCAGTTACCCGTACGTCCGGGCCGGCCGTCGTGAGACCTGATTTCGGGCGCATACTCCAAATCAAGCATCCTAACTACCACACAGGCCTTCTTGTTTGGACTGTTTGTTTGGGAGGACCCATGGTAGTACACCTGGTTGTGTACATAAAACTGTTGCATTTTTTTGACCAGAACAAGACTGTTACTCCATGTGTAGGTAGCTCAATCGGCCGGAGCGGAGCACACCGTCCGTGCTGTGCAGACAGACTTGGTGGGGATACCAGACACACACACGCGTACGTACAGACGCCATGCATGCACAGCGATAAAAGAGACGCCAAAAAAACGTACTCGGACGCAACAGGCGTTCCGGTCGGTTGGACGGATATGCAAATTTCCAGCCGGTCGCACGTACCCGATCGATCTGCGACGTCGGTTGGGCACTGCCTGGGTGTGTCCTGGCGGTCATCACGTGCATGTGCATGCACGCATCCATCGCATGAAAAATGGGTCCGTCCGTCTGATCGCATGAAAAATGGTCTGTCGATTCGTGACACGACAAGGCAGGTGGACACATATGTGCATCCTCGTAGGAGCTCTCGTGATCGAGCAAGAGCATCCATGCATGCGCGTACGTTTCATGGGAGCGCTACCTGAAGCAGCAGCACAGGACATGCATGCACGAGCATTGAGCATGACGGGAGCGCGCGCCGGCCAGTACACCCACACAGCACAGGGTGCATGCATGGCCGCCACGGCGGGGCGGCCGGTCCGCCGGCCGGACCGAGCCATGGGAAGCAGGTTGCATAGTTCCGCATGCATGCATGCATGGTTGCGTGCCACGGGGGCATGCATGCGGTCGCACGGTTGCGTACGTCGTGTGCGCTGGGGGGATGGAGACGGGAGGAGGGCGGTGGCGTGGGGGTTCGAGCTAGGCTAGCAAGTAGAGTAGATGGACGTCAGGACCGGCTGCGTTGAGGTACGTTTGAGGACTTGGACATATGTAGGATCGCAGCCAAATTTGGTGCCGTCCATGGCGCTGCCATGTGCCATGCATGCGAGATGGCCGGCCGTTTCATCGATCGATCAGCTGTATCAATCGATCGTAATTGAGTCGGCCACAGATCGGTCTGGCGCCATGCGCGTTAAGATACATGCTACGTTTCTCGACTGTGCCTGCTCGGCAGCTAGCTAGAGCTCAGCTACGTACCGCAGGGCCGGCGCAGACGCCTCAATCCATGCCCACAGACAGCAGCTGACCCCCCTCTCCCTCTCTCTCTTCCTAAGATTTTACCACACCCTAAGGTCGGCGTTTGCGACCTTTAAACCGCCCACATATGTCGTAAAGTCATCCAATATGGTCTTATATCGGTCCGCGGTGCGGCCCGGTCATGTTTTCTCCCGCAAATTAGAAACAAAGTGGGGGGACGGGTCCGGACATCAGCTACGTAGGACTCCCCCGACCCACCAAATCCCCCCTCCCGGTCTCATTTTTTTCAAATATGCCCCTTCTTTCCCTTACTTTGCATCCGCACCCTCCACCCCCTCCCCTCCGTTGTATGTCTCCGACCGCCACAGAGGCATTGCCGAACGTCTGCAACCAGCACCGACGTGCCCGCTCGCCTTTATGACAGTGATGTTCATCCTGGAGCCATTTGTACCCATGTGGAGTCTACCCCCCTTTGACGACCTCTATGGCGGACACCACGCCCGACAAATGTTTGGTCAAATGTCATTAAGTTTATTTGCAAACACCATTTCGTTTTTTTAATGCCAAAGATGACGAGCTACTCGACCATGGAGGATGAGTTGTTGTGCGATGTGTGGTTCATCATATCCGCGGATTTCGTAGGCAAGAACAGAGAGGGGACCTTCTGGTAGCAAGTGCATGAATCATTTGACGCACGAAAGCACATTGCAACGAACTGTGAGGTCATTATCGTATCGCCGGTACGCTATCCAGACCAGCGTCACCAAGTTTTGTCAAGTGGTTCGTCAGTTGAAGGCAAGATGACCATTGCATGCGGCAAAGGAGGAGATCATAAGTTTTGCTTCTTCTTGCTCAACTTGTTTAAATTATTCATTTACTCAATGCTGGTCTACACATTATGTAGCTCGCATGCGCAGCTGTGATGGACCACAGGACAAAGGGACGGCTATTTACGTACACACACCGTTGGATGAAGCTGAAGGAGAAGTATGTGTGAAACGACATGATCCGTTGATGGAAAACTTGCAGGACATCCGGTTAATCTAGTCGAATTAGAGACATTGTTGTACTAGATTTAAGTTGCATGACATGTATGGATGATTTGTGCTATTTTTTATCCCAGCTTTTGATAAATATAAACTGGTTTGCATGAATTTCGTACAGTTAGTTCAAATGCGGGTTGAAATTTATGCAGGCAGCGTTGGATGGCGGCCTATTGCATCCGTGTCCGCGGATCCGCGCCTCCATCGGTCGACGAATGTGGCTGAAAATGTATGGATTGCAGTTGGAGATGTTCTAAAGGATATTATATTAAAAGTACATATTAATAAGACTTGAGCTAAGCTGTGAGGGCATGGCAATGCTCTACGCTGGAGTGCTGCCCCGCTGTTCCACGTCGGATGCATGACGAGAGAGAGAAAAAGAGTGCTGCTTGCAGAGACTAGCGGTCTCTTACAAAGGAGCCAGGTGCTTCAGCCAAAAAGAAAAGGAAAGGAAGAAAGAAGAAGCAAAAGCAAGGAGTAAAGCACGACATGCGCAGCCATTGGTTTAAAGAAAGAAGATGATAAGAGAGAGAGCACAAAATGGACCACGCTGGTTATTAAAACTGGTGTTTCATATATTCACTTCGACGTGGATACTGAGGCAGGCTGCCCCCATTGTACATGCCCTAAGCTCCGGCCGGCTAGCTGCGCCGTGTCACAGGATCATGCAAAAGGTATTGTTCAATGTTCATGTATTCCAAGAAAGATCGATGAGGACACGCTAGCATTCCATTCCGGACGTCATCACTCGTCATTTTCCTGCGAAAAGATCTTGTCAATGGCCTGCATCGATCTGTCCCAGATCCATCACGTGAACCCATCCGGCCATCTCTCTCTCTCTCTCTTCTCGTCTCTGTCCACGCCTGCATGGGTACAGTGACAGTGAGTCGTGCAATCGTATCTGAGGAGAGTTGTTCGAAGCACGAACCGTTGGGTACGCGGTGGCCCACCCAACATAAAACCCCGGGTGGATCGACGGATTTCGTTTCAAATACCAGTAGCGCAAGTAGTACTTGCTTTGGAACGCCGTACGTGCATCCTATACTTTAAAAGTTCAGTGTCCGTGCACACTACTTTAAAGTTCACCGTACGTACAACTAAGAATATTAGGGTGGTACAAGCAAAAAGCTCTACTTTAGCTCCAATAGAAAAGTCAAATCGTGTAGTACGTCGTCTTACAAGAATGCAAGCAAAATCTCAAACCAGTCGTCTCATAGATGGATTGAGAATTTTTTTTCCACTTTTGCTTCACCTTTTCCATAGAAAATGTACACTTCATCCAATCGGAATTTATGTTATTAATCATAAAAGATGGTAAACATCGGTTCACTAATATTTATCTGAGGAGGTGTTTGGTTCAGGGACTTTTTAGTCCCAGAGACTAGAAAAAGTCCTTAAAAAATTCCTAGGAACCAAACGGGAGGGACTTTTTCTATAGGGACTAGAAAAAAACTTTACTGAAGAATCTTTTTTGATTAGTCCCTGGGACTAGAAAAAATCGTAGGATTTCTAAACCAAACATCCCTTGAGTTTCCAAGAAGCAATCAATGGTTGGGTGGTTATAGAACGATGATGATAACCACTATCTCATTAGATATATAAAAATGAGACCAACTTAAAGATTAACCGTCGTTGGCTTTCTTGTATTGGCGAAAGAGCTCGCCGCGCCAGAGCTGGGGCTCAAACACGGACGGGCTAGCTGCTGCCCCAGCTGCCCAGTCAATGGATGGACGCCTTATTCCATCCCACCAGGTATTAAACCACATATTTCATGTTTTTGTGTCTCATTAACATGAATTGTTTTTACAGTGGGAGTTTTTTTTAGAAAAGAAGGATGACCCCCGGCCTCTGCAGCTGGGAGATGCATACGGTCACTTTATTGATTATTCTCGAGGACCTTACAAAGTATTACAACAATGTGCCTGAATCCACCATCTTGGCAACATATGCCGTTACTCCTATCCAAAATAATGAAGGGGTGCTAGCTGGGCCACTACCCAAACCACTCACCTAAGCCTAACATCAAAAGCCGGAAGCCGAAACTTATTCGGAAGCCCCAGCCGAGCCACATACCGGGTCTGGGGCACAATCCGGTCAGACGCACTCGTGTGTCGTCGCCGCCATCTTCCACAGGTCTTCAGATCATATTGAGGCTTCTACCTTGTCTGCCCACTCTGCCATCGACGTCACCATTGACGCCAGACAGCAACCTCCTCCTGCGCGAGCCCATCTCCGCACGTCGGACGCCGAGTCTCCACAGTGCCATGCCATCGATCTCCGCCGCCATCAAAGTTTGGGATGAAACACCGCTCCACCATCCCTCCAGCCAGCACTTGCTCCAAGACGATGCCCCCAGAAGGGAAAGCGATAGAACGCCATCATCATCCGATCCGGAAGACCCAAATCTGGGGTTTCCCCCTGAGCACCCCGAACCTGATGGCGCAGACTGCCAACGATGCCTCGACCATTGGCAGTAGCTCCACCAGACGAGCGTCGCCTACGTCGCCGCAGCCTCCAAGATGAAGCTGACCAGAATGCATGTGTCAACACCGAACCGCCGCCACTTCCACCGCCGCTTGAGCAGCCCCCGAGCAACGCCTTCAGGAAGGAGCATGCCACTGTGGTGTCGTCGTCACTTGGAACAGGGGGGTCTGAGGTTTTCACCTGAGCTCTTGGGAGGGGTGGAAGGAAGGAGATCCTCTCCGAAGCCTCCAATGAGGGAAGCAACACCCAAAGGCACTGCCATCGGAGTGGCCGCCACGCCGGCCAAGAGATTCCCCCCGGAACCCTTCCAGCCACCGGATCTGCAAGGTCAGCACCCAAGAACAGTGACCGAAGCCACCAAGGGCCGGATCCGCTGCAGATCGGAGTAGATCGGGGTCGAGGACGAACATCACCATGACCACCAACATCCAGCGAGGAACCGCCGCCGCAGCCGAAGCCCACCACCTCCCCGCCATCCACATAGCCAGGGAAGTGGCCCACCTGACCACGCCGGCGCCGCCCGCCGCCAAGCAGCGCCGCGTGCACCAGCCATGGCCGCCGCCATGGATCCGAGCCGCAGGCAGGCCACCAGCCGCGGGGCCCCACGGGAGAGGAGAGCCGCGCCACGGGGGGAAGACCCCCCCGCCGCCGCCACGACGCGGGCTTCGCCTGGTTGTGGCCTCCGGCGGCGGCGAGGGGATTAGCTGGAGAAGAAGGGCCCGGCGGCGGCGCGGTTGGGGGCTGCCGCCCGAGTCGCCTACCCTAGGCGACGCGGGGGCCGACCAGAATTGTCACCACAATATCTGGTCGATAGGTGACATTCTGGTCGATAGGTAGGCGTATGGGGTGACTTAGTTACTCTTGAAGCACCGCAAATCCAATCCGGTCATCAGCAGACATCGTGTGAATATTTGTGGTGGTGTATGTGTGTGTCTTTTTTTTTGATGATAATACATGTTTCATTTATATCATAAAGAATATTGTACAAGCCACGTACCTACCGACTTGTCAAAACTGAATAAATAGCATAACGCTAGCTTTTGCAAAAAAACACCAGCCAAGAAGTAAAACTACAAACAAGTCTGAAAAAAATCTCTAAGCTTGACACCAACGTCCATCACCTGTCTCTGGCACCCGGCCTCTGCATCTGGGCGATGCATACGGCCACTTTATTAATTATTCTCACAAGACTTTACAAAGTCATACAACAGTAAGACTAAAGCCGTCGTCTAAGCAACAAACTGTCGCTACACCTATCCAGTTGATGAAGGAGCGCAGATAGCCTGGACCTAATACCAAACAGACATCGCAGCCAAACATAAACATCTAAGACCTGAGGTCCCAACCAGGATGCCTGCCGGGTATGGGGAACCTACCAGTCTGGTGAACTCCTCAACCAGGACGCCTGCCAGGTATGAGGTTGCTGCAGCCACCTGCCACCAATCCATCTTCAGAGTTGTACTGTTGCATCAACCATGCCAGGTCTCTCTGCCATCGAGACCATCCTCGCATATCAAACTCCGAATCTGCACTGCGCCACGCCGTCGAGATCCGTCACCATCAATGTGTAGGATGAAGCACCGCTCCACCAAAGATGTCGTCCGCTGGTCCCGCGAAGCCGAGTGCACCTCCAATAATGCTGGTGATGACACATGCTTGCCGCCAGCATCCGATCAGCTGATCTAGGGTTTCCTCCGGGGGTATTGAGTGGAGTTGCGAACTTCACCTCGATGATGCCTTCATGAAGGAAACGATGATAAGGACATCGTCATCACCGGTTCTGGCCATCGACCGAAAACCAAGTTTTCACCCGGATCCGCCCCAAGAAATCCACCCGACAACATGTGCACCGTCTCGATCGCCTTCAAAGCCCTAGATCCAGCCGCCTAGATCCGGCGACCACCCGCAGCAACAGTGCCACCATAGGAGCCCTGACACATCGGCCACAGCCTGACTGTGCCACCACTGGAGCCTAGGAGGAGGGCTCCCACCCCGCCTCACCAAGCCACGAGAGCCGCCGAGATGGATCCTGCGCGCTCGTCGCCATCTCTGATCCGAACCAATCCAAAGCAGATCGCCGTCACAGATCCTCCTTGGACAGGGACTACACCACGCCATGCCGCCGCAGGAAGCCCTAGCTTCACGAGCCGCCACCCTCCAGGGCCGCCGCCCCGGGATCCAGGCAGAACATCGCCGCTGCCACCGGCCATGTTTCGCCGCTGCCGACCAGCCAAGCCGCCGGCCACTGCGACCACGCCGCCATGACCAAGCACGCCCGCCGAGCAGCCGGCACTACCAGATCTTCCACGAAGCCCGCCGCTCTGCCACCTCCTCCCATCACCACACCGCCAAAGCGCCGGCGGCGGTCAGATCGACCGCGCCACCGCGACAATGGCTCAGATCGGGGAGAAGGGCCCATGCGCCCCGGGTCACCCGCCTCACCCAAAGGAACGCGGGAGGGAAGAGGGCCTCCGCCGCCGTTGTCAGCCGCCCGGGGCTTTGCCCGGCAGCCTCCTCCAACGGCGGCGGAGGGGAGGGGAGGGAGGGGTTGGGAGCCCGGCGGCGGAGGGGCCAGGGTTCCGCCCGAGCCGCCCTAGCGGGGGGGCGACACGGGGGACAGGACCTCCAAGGTGGCTCGTCAAAGGTAAAACCATTACCGTTGAACAAATCAGACCGGAGCAACACCCCGGACATGCCATCAAACTCCAGATCTGACAACCCCACACGACTAAGACGTCGGAGGAGGAAAACTTACCTGCCATCCATGTACCACAAACCCAGCACGCGATCCACCATATTTCAGATGCCGCCGATGCAGAGCACAATCTGCATCCACTCCTGAACTACATCCCAGCATGTGTGCTTCTACGTTGTAGTTGGAATTCAAAAAAAAGAGTTTCCCAAAAGAAAAATAATACTTATATGTATTCTCAATGGGACCTACGGTTGCCAGCTACAGAATTTAGCCTGGAAGAAGCCCAGCAGTAGTCTCAGCTATGAACAGCAGTGACGAGAGAGAGCTTCGTCACGTAGCGTCCTGTGCTCCCTGCCTCGCTGGGCCTGCCTCCCGCAATCGTTAAACCGATCCCTTTTTGTCTTTGCTATCCGGCTACAGTACTGATCGCTGCTGCACTGCACACAGTACAAAATGATTTGTCTACACTGTACAGTGCAACATAAAGATAATTTTCTTTCTCTTCCGGGGAGCTTCTGTTCTGCGTCGCAGCGTCCAGCCACATCCCAAGATGTCTCAGATGCAAGTGCATGCAACGAGGGCGAGTGAGGACCAAGAGAGAGTACAAGTGTACAAGTTCTCACTCGAAGTGCATGCCGCAAATAAAATACCATATCCATGGGCGCGTAGTTGCAGATTGATGTAACTCAAGCTTGCACACACATCGTGATGGACTTCTCCTTGGAGAGATTAGATGCTTCAGGCTGTAGGTATTGACGTATTGCAGCCTGACATGCAGTGCTATAGCTTAGCTTGGGCCAGCTACGTACCGTCTGCGCAGCTCATGGGGAGTGATGCGGTGTGTGCATCTATAGTACGTTGGGCTGCCAGGGCTATCAAACAATGATCATGCATGCATGCACACATTGTGTACGTGGTCATGCATTGGGAGTGGTGCACCATGTGATCGCTGAGGCTGAGCAGATTATATATGGAACGAATAATCTACTTATGTGGTACATAGAGGAAGAAGGAAGGCGAAAGGGAAGCAAGAAGAAGGGCTGATGGAAAGTAGAAGCGGAGAAAGGAGAATGGACGAAAAAAGCATTTGGAAGACGGTCTCTAGGTAGATCGTTACTTACGGACGTGGAGTTTCTACACCCAAGAGTAAATGCTCCTGGTGTGAACAATAACATCAAATAACTTAAAAAATAATTAAAAAAAATCTGAATCTTTTTGTGGCATACTTTCACAAATGTTTGTTGTGAGACATTGGTGGAAGGTGTGATAAAAGAACAAAATCGATGCTCTGAAAATGTTACTTACATAAGCATTTTGGAGCTTTGATTTTGTTTTTTGGCACGCCTTCCACAACTGTGATTTCGCAATAAAATTTTGCATGCGCAACAAACATTTGTAGAAGTATGTCACAAAAAAAATTCAGAATTTTTTGAATATTTTTTCTATTTTTTGATGTTACTGTTCACACCAGGAGTGTTTGCTCCTAGGTGTAGAAATGTACTTTCGCTTACATTTTTTCCTCTTCGAAAACTTCATTTTCACATTGCAAATAATCATGAAAAAAAGTGTGCCTATGCATATACAACTATACCATATACATACGAAGTCTCATCAAAATATACTTTCCTATCTGGTGTACATAAAAGGACAAATGTGCATATCAAAATGGTTTTTCAAAATTGTTTTAGGGCCACAATTTATCTTCTGTGTAGCCTATAAATCATTGTTTTTTAGAATTAAACTTTATAGACAGATGTAAGAGAACATGTATATGTTTTCATAGAAAGAAGTTTGAATATATTTTTAAAGTGTAAAATAGCATTTTTATTATTATACCGGGCTCCAAGGAGCTCAGGTCCTGAATATATTTGATTCCTATTTCAAGTTGCTTGAGAAATATTTAGCATATAGTTGAAAACAAACTAAATCCATTTAGTGTCACTATTGAGAACAAGTGTTTCCATTTTAAAATCTATAATCAAATTTCAAGTTTGGTTCAAATACTTACTAAGTTGACTATAATATGACTGAACTATTTGAACTTTGTGTGAAATCTCTCTGAACTTTCTAACTTTAATCAAACTATGACTAAAATAGTGACATTTGTGTGAAACCACTACAAAAAAAATTCTCAAGTTGACTAAAATAAGACTAGAATCAAGAAATTTTGTTTGATTATAATATTTGTGTCCATTCCATCTCAACAATGAAATGTCTCTACAATTATTCAAAAACGGGATAACAATTTTTATAAATGCATTGCAATAATTTATTATAAATATGATTGAAATTCATGTGAAATCTCAATGAAATTCCTTTGACAATGATCAAATTATTTTAAAATCAAATAATAAATTAGTATTTTTATAAATGCACTAGAATCATTCTATTTAGTTGAAATATGATTAAAATTGTTGTGTGTGAGATATGTATAATTTTTTTCTTAAATTGATAGAATATAACTAAAATAATTGGAATTTGTTTAATTATTTATGAAATACATTTTTTATTTTTAACATAATTAAGAAGACATCAATAAAAATGATTTCTAACTAAATTCAAATCATTGAACAAATTTGAATCACAATACGTCGTTGAAATGGAAATACTACATTTTAGACAATGAAACACTACTGCAGATCCGAATAGCACTGACCCTGTCATGGCTAGCTTTGGATAGTATGTGTTCAAGAATAACAACTGTTCTCTTCAAAGAAATATCCATTTCAGTTACACTACACACATAAAATCTGGTTTTAGATTTGAGCTTTCATGAAGAAGATTTTGGTTCATGACAACCATCGACGGAACCATGGTTCTACATAGTTTGTTGGGTTTGCTGCTAGAATTTTGTCTATTTTGGGCCTAGCCCAATAGCAGTTTCAGAAATTCCTAATAAATCCTAGAGGCCCACGCAGTCCATTCGTGCAAGGCAAGAGGTGAAACAAAAGTTTAGTCCCACATTACTAGTTTAGAGGGAGTTGGGCCTCTTTATAAGGGGGGTTCTTTCCCCACATGTATGAGCATGAGAACATGAGGGACATCCACGCGCGCTCCTCCTCCGCCGCCCGCCGCGCCGCGGGTTGTGGGAATGAGTCGAGCCGATGTCTAAATTTGGTGCGCCTCTTCGGCCGCTGCCTGTTCGCTTCGTCTCCCTTCGTTGCTTCATCTCCCGCCGCAGCCTCTTCGCGTCCTTCTCCTGTGCCTATATAAGAGAGGTCGCTCCTCTCCAGAGAGACACAACAGAAGCTCCTCTTCCTCTCGCCACAAAGTTTCGATCACTGCGCTGCTGCTACGTTCTTCCCCATCCCGTCTTGCGGCTTGCGCCGCAGGTTGGGACAGTAGGCCTCTGGAACCGCACCTTTTGAGTTCTGTACGGGGAGAAGGGTGATAAGGTTTTTGGGGAGCGCTCCGCGCGACTACTTCCCTGACGACGACTTCTTCCCCAACCTCCACGACCTCCTTGACGACATGACAGGCGAGGACACCGACCCCAAGTCCAGCGCTTCTGCTGCTGCTGTCCCGTACGTGTTCTTCTCCTTTCTGTTGAGGTCCTGCTGCAGTTCCTTGTTCTAGTATTTGCCCTACATTTGTTAGACTCTATTTCATACATGCAACTTGCTATACTGGCTGCTCTAGATATGTTTAGTTACAGTTCATATATGAAGATGCTGTTTACCTTCTCTTTGTCAAATCACATTTGGTAAATTGCTCATATTTCCAACAATCCAGAAACCTTATTGCAGGCAATTTACCCCAAGTGGTTTTTCTGCTTCCATGAGACCTCCTATGTTTGAGGGTATCCACTATAAGAGGTGGCACGCGAGAGAAGTCTTATGGTTTCAAACCATGAGTTGCTATGACGCCACTCTCGGCAAACCCGAAGGGGAGCTTGATGCTCAACAGGCACAAGCCTGTCAGAAAATGGATACTCTGTTTAAGGCTGCTCTCTTGAGTGTTCTTGGTGAGAACATAGTTGATGCTTATGCGTCAATTGATAATGGAAAAGATATGTGGGATGCACTCGAGGCCAAGTTTGGGGTCTCGGATGCTGGCACTGAGCTATACATCATGGATCAATTCTATGATTACAGGATGACTGAAGAGCGCTCCGTGGTTGAGCAAGCTCATGAGATACAATCATTTGCTAGAGAACTTGAGCACTTCGGTTGTATGCTACCGGACAATTTTGTTGCCGGAGGTATCATCACTAAGCTTCCTCCTTCATGGAGGAACTTTGCTACCTTGCTGAAGCATAAGAGGCAGGAGTTTTCCGTCCCGGATCTCATTGGCACTCTTGATGTGGAAGAAAAGGCGAGAGCAAAGGACACATGTGCTCGAGGTATTGAGGGAGGATCTAGTGCCAATGTGGTACATAAGCAGAACTTCCAGCCCCACAGGTTCAAGAACAAGGGCAAGTTTGATGGTAAAGCAAAGTTTGATGCGAAGAATAAGGCTGTCCAGCATAAGAACTTCAAGAAGAAGAATGACAAGAAGAAATGTGTCTGTCATGTGTGTGGGGATCCTGATCATTGGGCTCCTAGTTGCCCTAATCGCTATGACAAGCGTCATCTTGGGAAAGGCGGCAAGACCGCTAATGTTGTCATTAGAGACATTGATATGAAGGATGCTGGGTATGGTATATTTCCCACTATTCTTTCAGTATGTCATTCTCCTGATTGGTTGATTGACACGGGTGCTAATGTGCATGTATGCGGTGATATTTCCATGTTTTTGTCTTATCAGACCGCAGGGACTTCAACCATGCTGATGGGCAACGGTTCAAGTGCTCCTGTTCGTGGTGTTGGCACGGTCGATCTAAAGTTTACTTCGGGGAAGATCGTGCGGCTGAAGAACGTGCATTATGTCCCCTCCGTCAATAAAAATCTTGTTAGCGGATCTCTTCTGTGTAGAGATGGCTACAAGCTTGTCTTTGAGTCGAATAAATTTGTAATATCCAAGTATGGAACCTTTGTTGGTAAAGTCTATGAGTCAGGAGGCCTGTTTCGTTTATCCTTATCAGATGTTTGCAATAAAGTTGTTAATCATATTTGCAACAATAGTGAATCAAATGTGTGGCATTCACGTCTTTGTCATGTTAACTTTGGTTGCATGTCGCGACTAGCGAAGTTGAACTTAATCCCTAATTTCACCACTGTCAAGGGATCCAAGTGTCAAGTGTGTGTGCAAGCTAAACAACCTCGTAAGTCACACACGACTGTGGAAACGAGAAATCTTGCACCACTAGAGCTCATACATTCAGATCTATGTGAAATGAATGGTGTTTTAACAAAAGATGGAAAGAAATATTTCATGATGTCAATTGATGACTCCACTAGATACTGCCATGTGTATCTTTTGAAATCTAAGGATGAGGCTTTGAACTTTTTCAAGATCTATAAAGCTGAAGTGGAAAATCAACTTGATCGAAAAATCAAGAGGCTTAGGTCCGACCGTGGTGGAGAGTATTTTTCCAATGAATTTGATGCTTTTTGTGCGGAACATGGTATAATCCATGAGATGACGCCTCCCTACCCACCTCAGTCAAATGAGATGGCCGAAAGAAAGAACCATACTCTAACAGATTTGGTTAATGCCATGTTAGACACATCGGGTCTCTTCAAGGCATGGTGGGGGGAGGCGATATTGACGGTATGTCATGTCCTAAACCGAGTTCCCACAAAGAACAAAGAAATAACTCCATTCGAGGAATGGGAGAAGAAAAGGTTAAAACTCTCTTATCTACGAACATAGGGTTGTTTGGCGAAAGTCAATATTCCTATTCTAAAGAAGCGAAAGCTTGGACCAAAGACTATGGATTGTGTTTTCCTGGGATATACTTTTCATAGCATTGGATATAGATTCTTGGTTGTAAAATCTGAGGTACCTGACATGCATGTCGGTACGATCATGGAGTCGAATGATGCGACTTTCTTTGAAGATATCTTTCCCATGAAGGATATGACTAACTCATCTAATCAGGAGATGCCTAGTTCATCGAATCAGGAACCAGTTACAATTACCAAACCTGCCATTTCGATAGAACACTTTGAAAGTCCTGTGGAGGAAAACAATGAAGTTCCTACTAGGAGCAAGAGACAGAGGACTGCAAAGTCCTTTGGTGATGATTTTCTTGTGTATCTCATAGATGACACTCCCAGTTCTATTTCAGAGGCTTATGCATCTGAAGATGCTGACTACTGGAAGGAAGCGGTGAAACTTGGGAGATAACTGATCGTCCTTATGGGTGCAAACCTATAGGATGCAAATGGGTATTCAAGAAGAAGTTTAGGCCTGATGGTACTATTGAAAAGTACAAGGCTCGACTCGTGGCTAAGGGTTATACCCAAAAGGAAGGTGAAGACTTCTTTGGTACTTACTCACCTGTGGCTCGACTGACCACTATTCGAGTTCTACTTTCACTAGCTGCCTCACATGGTCTTCTCGTTCATCAAATGGATGTTAAGATTGCTTTCCTAAATGGAGAGTTGGACGAGGAAATTTATATGGAACAACCAGATGGGTTTGTACTAGATGGTCAGGAAGGAAACGTGTGCAAGTTGCTGAAGTCTTTGTATGGACTAAAGCAAGCACCCAAATAGTGGCATGAGAAGTTTAAAAAAACTTTAACAGCTGCAGGCTTTGTTGTAAACGAAGCTGACAAATGTGTGTACTATCGCCATGGTGGGGGCGAGGGAGTTATCCTTTGCTTGTATGTTGATGACATACTGATTTTCGGAACAAATCTGAATGTTATTAAGGAGGTCAAAAATTTCCTATCTCCTTGTTTTGAGATGAAGGATTTAGGAGTGGCTGATGTCATTCTGAACATCAAGTTGTTGAGAGACGATGATGGTGAGATTACATTGCTTCAATCTCACTATGTAGAAAAGATCTTGAGTCGCTTTGGCTACAGTGACTTCAAGCCCTCTCCAACACCATATGATGATAGTGTGTTGCTTCGAAAGAATCAAAGAATTACTAGAGACCAATTGAAGTATTCTCAGATTATTGGCTCGCTTATGTACTTAGCCAGTGCTACAAGACCTGACATCTCTTTTGCTGTTAGCAAACTGAGTCGGTTTGTTTCAAAACCAGGAGATGTGCATTGGAAAGCTCTAGAGAGAGTTTTGCGTTATTTGAAAGGCACTGCAATTATGGAATTCATTACACCGGGCACCCAAAGGTGCTTGAAGGGTATAGTGACTCAAACTGGATCTCAGATGCTGATGAGATAAATGCCACGAGCGGATATGTATTCACTCATGGAGGTGGTGCTGTTTCTTGGAAGTCTTGCCAGCAGACCGTCTTAATGATGTCAACAATGGAAGCAGAACTCACAGCACTAGATACAGCTACGGTCGAAGCAGATTGGCTTCGTCGGCTCTTGAATGACTTGCCGGTTGTTGAGAAACCTGTACCGGGTGTCCTTATGAACTGCGACAATCAAACTGTGATCACGAAAGTGAGCAGCTCAAAGGACAACATGAAGTCATCAAGACACGTTCAGGGAAGGTTAAAGTCTGTCAGGAAAATGGGAAACTCCGGAGTTATTGCACTGGATTATATCCAAACGTCTAAGAATCTGGCAGATCCTTTTACTAAGGGTCTATCACGTAATGTGATAGATAATGCATCGAGGGAGATGGGTATGAGACCCACAATATGAGATGTTCACAGTGGTAACCTATTCTTTGTGATCGGAGGTCCCGTGAATTAGATGTGGAAGACAAGCTGTTGGTCAACTGAGAGGAGAGTATCCTTACTATCAACAATACCACTCCATGAAGATGCAATACTCTCCTAATCGCATGGCTTGTTTTGTCACTGTTATATTAGTCATGCTTTATCTAATATTTCTGCTAATAAAATCATTTGGTAAATTGCTCATATTTCCAACATTTGCCACCAGCACCTGTTTTCGGTGAAGTCAAAAGAATTAACAATTTTAGTCAAGAGTCAAAAGAAGTCATGGAACATGTAATAATGTATTCTGAGTTAAGAAAATCAAAATCAAATGATGAAGCAGCCGTCGCTTTGCCCTCAGACCTCAAAAAAGTTGGGTTGTCGTTGCTTGAAAAAATATGTACAAGGCATCTAATACGGTTGCATTTTTCTAACTGTGCGCAATACTGAGCTACATCACACACATTTTTCTGGAAAATATCATATGTAAGAAATCACATGCATTGTGATTTTTAAACTGCGTTCAATTGTAAGCTACATCACATTAAAAAAACACTATGTGCAAGGCGTCACACACAGTTGTGTTTTTAGAACAGTGTGCGGTGTCAAATACTCCCTCCGTTCCTAAATATTTGTCTTTCTAAACATTTCAAATGACTACTACATACGGATGTATGTAGACATATTTTAAAGTATAGATTCACTCATTTTGCTTCGTATGTAGTCATTTGTTGAAATGCTTAGAAAGACAAGTATTTAGGAACGGAGGGAGTACATCACACAACAGTTGTGTTTAGAAAACCATATGTAAGATCTCGCACATGGTTGTGTTTTAGAAAATGTGTACACCTGACACTTTTTCTGTTTCAAAAACCATGTGCAAGGCCTCACATACGATTGTACTTCTATAACCTTAACATGTTGGCAACATCACACACTAGCGATCCTCAATGCTTTGATACCATTTCGACATAGCTATCAGGTTAAGGTGCACTTCTAATCGGCACACCGTACTATACGGCAATTCAGTAGGGAGAGAAAAGGTGTCGGGGCTCGGTGAGTAAGACAAAGGGGACTCAGGTTCGTCGTCAAGGTATGGCACGAAGCCAAATGGCCTGAGACGCAAGGCGCCAACTAGGGCCAGATCCGAGAGCCCTACAGGACCAGGCGCCAACTCCCACTCAACGCACCGCACGCAAACGGGCAGACACGTACCGTCGGTACCGATCGATGGATCGGAATCAAATGGAGCTGGAGTGAGTACTGCTAGCTCAGGTGCAGAGAGCCACGCTGTGCCATGTACCGTATCAGCCTAGAAAAAAACTGTGCCGTATCGAGTGTGTCATCTGTTGTGTGCATGCCCATATGAGAAGACTCGAGTTCAAGAGGAGTGGGTCGAGTGACAGTACGTGATACATGCATGGCACGCGACGTATACGTGCATAGACTAGTCTAGTCTGCTACACGTACGTACTGTACGGACTACAGAGATCGACCTGACCAGTAACAGTGATCCGTAGTGTATATTATAGTATCAGACGCGGCGGAGTGAGATCTCGTACTGTAAGACAAGCTTTGTTGTACATTGTCTGTAATTAAGAGGAAAAATCGCAGCAAGTAACTGCGATAGATTAAATATCTGCCTCGTTTCATTCATCAAGAAGGAGAGCTACAAAGTAAAATTAAGACGGAGTGAAATATAAAAAAATAGCCTACTCTTCCGGTTGACAATGATGATTTTCTATGTACTCCCTCCGTCCCATAATATAAAAGCATATTTTACACTAGCGTAGTGTCAAAAATATTCTTATATTATGGAACGAAGGGAGTACCTTTCATGATGTTATACTGTTTATGTTGCTATTCTGTGATCTAGCTTGTTGGGCTTTATTTATAAAGTCGGGTGATCTGCCTTTTCTCTAAAAATAATAATTTCCTATGTGTTTTGCACGGGCTTTAATCCAAAACTTCATTTGGGCCATGATCGTTTGCAAACCAAATATTGGCAAAAAGAAAATGTTTGTGAACACACGGTGCTAAACTTGGCAAAAAATAAATAAAAATCTCCAATGACACAAGGATGATGACACAAAGAATTCATTTTTGTTTCTTTTGTATGGCACATGGGAGATGGCAATCCATCAATCTTTGATCGTCGTGACTGATGAAGGTCAACAAATGACTGCTGCGACACTCATCCCCTTCAAGCTTCATCGGCGAGTTCATGGGTCTACCCCCCCCCCCCCCCCCCCGGTATGCCACTCTGTCGGCCTGTGGCAGGGAGGGGAACCCGGTCCCTCGGCTCTGACTAGTTGGTTAGGTTAGAATTTTTTTCTCGTGGGTGGTGGTGGTGGTGTTCTGGCGGATGGTGTCACTTCATCTTCGAGCTGATGTTGTGAGCTTTGATACTCCTCGAGCTCATCCATCAAGACAGAGTGGACCTAGCTCCGATGTAGATTCCTCCGTCCTCTTGGGGCGGCGAGGTTAGGGTTTCTCACCATGTTTGTGTGCGTCGGCGAGATCTGGTGTCAAACGCTTCAGACCGGTTCAAGAGTTCAATGGCGATGACTGCGGTTCTAGGATGCTATCTGGTCCTTAAGGGCACAACCACTTCCCGACTGTCAAGCTAGCCCCGGGAGGGGAGCGGTGACAATGGCACGTCGGCGGCTCGTTCCTACGGCATGAATGGTCGGTCGATGGTGCAAGATCCTCGATGTACTTTTTGTTATATTTGGCCTGCTTTCTAATTCTTGTGAACCTTTATAATAGATCTAGGTGCTTTTTCTACCAAAATAAAAGGCCAAATTTTATTGCAACCCAAACTCACAAATTACATTGGCATTTGAAGAGGGCGTGTGCGCAAGAGAATTTGGAGCTCCCTTGCCCAAGAAATAATGCCCACATTTCGTCAATCTGCGCTATCAAGCTAGTCAACAATTCAAACCCAAAGGTAAGAGGCTAAGTAGAGAAAAAATTGCACACAGGTGGAGCCCAAACATTCCAAACGTTGGATCTTGTAAGTTGAGACAACCAATAATTTGAAGAAAATATGCCCTAGAGGCAATAATAAAGTTATTATTTTATATTTCCTTATTCATGATAAATGTTTATTATTCATGCTAAAATTGTATTGACCGTGTTGGGGATATTACTACTGGAGGTAAACCGGTCTTATGTAGCCGGGTTGACTCTTTGAAGATTAGAAGCCCATGAAGATGTAAAGATGCTGGCGTTTTATGGAGGGCCCAAAGGCGAGTTACAATATGTAAATGTAAACCGGCCTAGTCATGTAACTTGTATAGTAAGATAGAAAGAGAGAGGCCGAACTGGATACGTTTATAAACCGGTTTCGGGACTCTGTAGCCCGGCGGGCATCAACCTATGTATATAAAGGGACGACCCGGCCGCGGTTTAGGGACAGACAACAACAACTCGAGAGCCAGACAAAGCGGATTTGCTCCCTGGCCTTCGAAACCCTAGCAATACCAATCACAACTAGACGTAGGCTTTTACCTTCATCGAAGGGGCCGAACTAGTATAAACTCACGTGTCCTTTTGTCCGGTTTAACCCCTTTAAGCTAACCCGTTGCGATGGCTCCACGACTAAGTCCTTTCACGAGGACATCTACCGTGACAAACCCACGACAGTTGGCGCCCACCGTGGGGCTATCGCATGATGGTTTTGAGTTCTTGAAGGGCAGCTTTGATGGACTCAAGGGATACGCTGTGGGCCGGATGACGAAGAGTCGCCGTGGCAAGCTCTACATCGACAACGCAGGATGGGGTCCCGAGGCCGATTCAATCGAATACGGGTACCGGGCCCCCTTTGGTGGGATTCACGTCTTCATCGGCAAGATCGGCGAACTGGCCGCCGAGCCGGACATCTGCACCGACATCATCGAAACGGCTCGGCGTGCAAGTTCTTCGCCAGTTCAGCCCGAGGCCAGGCATGTTTTCGTAGGTGTCGTCCATGGATCAGGGTACGAGGACGGACCGGTGTCCGATGGAGAAACCATAGTCTGCTCTGATGACGAGTCTTCTAGAGAAACCGAATTGCTTTACCAGTTGCAGGATGGCCGGATTGAGGGAGGATCCGAGGGCAACAGTATTCCGGATTCCCCCGGTCTGCCAAACCGGGCCGCCATCTTCATGGCCGGCACACAATCGGCGCCTCATTCATCTACCGCCGCAGCAATGCTCTCCGGTTCAACAACAGCCACACCAACAGGGGCAGGAAGCTCGGCGCCGCCTCCGGCCCAATTCTTGTCTGATTTGTTCGACGCTCTGGCAACATTGATGTCCGCGGAGGTAGACGCAGCAGCCAGGGATCAGTACGATGCGGAGATTGCAAAGGTGAAAGATCAGATAGCCCAGGCCAAAGCGGACCTGGCAGCAGAGAACGCCAGGATGGCTACGGAGCGGGCCAAGTTGGAAGCACAAGCTTACCGGATTAGACTGGATCAGAATGCTTCAGAGGAAGTCATGAGAAGTAGGTACCGACCACGTCTCCCGTTGGTTTATGAGCCGCAGAATCTTTTCAACACGCCAGGTGCAGGAGCTGGTAACCAACCCACACTAAACCGGGCGGGGGCACCGGGGGCAGGAGCGCCAGTTCAGCCACGCACGACGGACCAGTCTCGCCAGAACAGCATTGTACCATCAACGCTGCCCGGGCATTATTCCAACCCGTTGGACAACATTGTGGCCGCTGCGTCACGCCTGGCGGCCCTCCCAACCGACGGCGAGTCACCAGTTGCAGTGGAAGCACGTTGGGCCAGGGATCTCCTTCAGACAGCACTAAATCAACAGTAAGCATATTCGCACAGTCGTGAGAGGATTCACTCCACTCCCCGCCCAAGCCGGAGTTATAGCAGACACGTGGAAGACGAACCGGCCATGTCCAGTAGTGCATGCCGCCGAAATTCGCCACGAGGGAACAACCCGGCTGGGGAAGGTGCTAATGCGCAAGATGTCGTGGACCATGGCCGCGCACGTCGAGAGGCCGAGTTGACAGCTCGACACGAGGCACGACAGCATAGTCCGGTTCACCTCACTGCCTCTGTGGAGCCAGGGGCGATGTTCAGTTCCTTAGGGGTACCGTGTTTATCTCCTGCTTTGCATAATGTGCGACTACCCAAGGATTTCAAGGGACCTCATAAGGTACCAAATTATACTGCCGATTTGCAGCCAGAGGCGTGGGTGGAGAGCTATGAGATGGCAATGGAGATGTTATATGTGGACGAGGCGGTGTGTGCTAAATATTTCACCATGATGTTGGAAGGAACAGCTCGCACTTGGTTAAAGAGCTTGCTGACCAACTCTATTGGATCATGGGCCGAACTGAAGCACCGGTTTATCTAGAACTTCAAGGATACGTGTAAGCATCCTATATCAATTGTAGATCTGGCTGCTTGTGTCCAAGAGGAAGGGGAGTCCACGACCCATTGGGTCAAACGGGTCTCGGCGATTTTGCATTCGTCAGATCGTATCAACGCAGACACCGCGGTGTTAACGTTAGAGGGTAATTGCCGTTTCAAACCATTGAAACAGCAGTTGGGAAGGCTCAAACATCACTGCAACGACATGTCAACACTCATGGACGCTTTGGTTAAATACGCCGATTCAGATAATACCAAGGATCCGGATTCAGAGGAGGAAAAACCGGAGAAGGGTAAGAAGACCGGCAATGCCAAAGGCCAACAACACAATCCGGCAGGCCATGGAAACGCTGGTAAGCGCAAGGCCGACAGTGGTTTGGACTTTGTCGCAAATACCAACACGCAGGAGAATGGCCAGCGCCGTAAAGGCAAGCAGCCCCAGAGGGGTGGAGGTCCAGGCAACAATTTGGAGCGTTTGTTAAATCAGCCCTGTCCAAAGCATGGATCGAAGGAGAAACCGGCATCACATCTCTGGAAAGATTGTTATATCATGCGGGATTTCAAGAATTCCAATATGTTCCAATATGACAACGGCCCGCCCGGCGGTTCAGGAGGAGGTTTCCACGGGCCGGGTTACGGGGGCGGTGGTTCCGGTTCAGGGTTTCCAGGCAATCAAACCGGACATGTCAATCAAGGACACCAAGGCAACCAGGGAGGTTACAACCAGCAGGGGGTCAGCAGCAGCAGCAACAGTCGGGTTATTAGAGCAATCCCAAACAGCTGAACAGCAAGCAATATCATGTCTTCACTACTAGTTTGTGCAAACGTGATCAGAAGCTTCACAAAAGGATAGTCAACTCTGTTGAGCCGGCAGTACCTCAGTATTTACGCTAGTCGGAGCAACCTATTTTGTGGAGCAGAGAGGATCACCCGCCCCAGGTTGATAATCCAGGTCATTTGGCCTTGGTGGTAGCCCCTCAAGTTGGAGGATAGAAGTTCACTAAAGTGCTCATGGATGGGGGAAGTAGTATCAATATTTGTACTATGATACATTCCGCCGTATGGGGTTGACAGATAAGGATCTTAAACCGTCGAATACGGTATTTCATGGTGTGGTGCCTGGTAAGTCTGCATATCCTGTTGGTAAGATAGCTTTGGAGGTAGCTTTTGGAGATGACTACGATTCAAGGTTAGAAACAGTGACATTTGAGGTGGTGAAGATCAAAAGTCCGTACCACGCTCTGTTTGGGCGGCCGGTTTATGCTAAGTTTATGGCAAGGCCATGTTATGTTTACCTGCAGCTTAAAATGCCAGGTCATAAGGGGACTATCACAGTACATGGAAGTAGAAAGATTGCTTTGGAGTGTGAAGAAGGCGATGCGGCTTATGCTGAGTCGGTTTGTGCCACGGAGGAGTTAAAATTCTATAAGGAGCAAGTTGATCCGGCAGACATGACCTCCTTAAAAAAGCCAACCACGGAACATGATCCAGCATTGAAGTTCAAATCAGCTACAGACACTAAGATGGTTGACTTTCTCCCTGGCGATTCATCCAAACAGTTCAGCATCAGCGCTAACCTAGATCCCAAATAGGAAAGCGCGCCCATCGAGTTCATCCGTGAGAAATTGGGACATCTTTGCATGGAAACCTTCTGACATGCCAGGTGTACCGAGATAACTCGCTGAGTACACACTCAACATTGATCCAAAATTCAAACCGGTCCGACAGTTCCTCCGCCGCTTCAACGAGGAAAGGCGCAAGGCTATAGGTGAAGTGGTCGCCCGTTTGTTGGCTGCTGGGTTTATTGTTGAAGTTTTTCATCCGGAGTGGTTAGCCAATCCGGTGCTGGTTCTTAAGAAAAACGGCACTTGGCGCATGTGTGTGGACTACACAGATTTAAACAAGGCTTGCCGTGCAGACCCCTTTGCTCTCCCTCGCATTGATCAGATAATTGATGCTATGGCGGGTTGTGACCGTTTGTGTTTTTTGGATGCTTACTCTGGTTATCATCAGATCAAAATGGCAGTTCAGGACCAGGAGAAGACAACCTTTATAACTCCCTTTGGAGCCTTCTACTATGTTTCCATGCCCTTTGGACTCAAGAGTGCCCAGGCAACTTATCAGCGATGTGTTCAGAATTGCCTTCATAAGAAAATTGGGCGCAATGTCCATGCATATGTAGATGATATTGTGGTCAAATCCAGAAAGGAGGATACTTTGATAGATGATCTACGGGAAACTTTTGACAATCTCCGGGTCTATAAGATGATGCTCAATCCGGAGAAGTGTGTTTTCGGTGTCCCGGCAGGCAAGCTCTTAGGCTTTCTGGTTTCAAACAGAGGCATTGAGGCTAATCCGGAAAAGATTGCAGCGATTACGTCCTTGGCTAAACCGGCGTGTATTAACGATGTGCAATGTCTAGCCGACCGGATTACAGCCTTGAGCCGGTTTATCAGCCGCCTTGGAGAAAAGGCCATCCCCTTATATCAGATGCTCAAGAAAATGGATAACTTTGTCTGGAGTGAAGCAGCTGATAAGGCGTTTGAAGATCTGAAGAAACAGCTCGTGGAACCGCCCGTTCTGGCAGCACCGATCGATAAAGAGCCATTATTATTATATGTGGCTGCTAATGCCCGGGCTGTCAGCGTAGCCATTGTGGTATAGCGCAAGGAGCCTGGCAAAGAGTATCCGATTCAACGGCCGGTTTATTATATCAGTGAGGTGCTCATTGAGTCAAAGCAGAGGTATCCGCATTGGCAGAAACTGGTGTATGGGGTGTTTATGGCAAGCCGGAAGCTCAAACACTATTTTCAGGGCCATCCTATCATAGTAGTTAGTTCAGCTCCTCTGGGCGACATCATTCAAAACAGAGAGGCAACTGGCCGGATTGCCAAGTGAGCCATTGAGCTTGGACCGCACGGGCTCAAATATATACCCCGCACGGCGATCAAGTCCCAGGCACTCGTAGATTTCATCAAAGATTGGACAGAGTTATAGGCACCTGAAGAGAAACCAGATAATACATATTGGACTATTCATTTTGATGGGTCCAGACAGCTAGAGGGTTCGGGGGCTGGAGTCGTATTAACTTCCCCACGAGGTGATAAGTTTTGTTATGTCCTCCGTTTAATGTTCCCTTGTACTAACAATGCAGCTGAATATGAGGCTTTACTCCACGGTCTTCGGATGGCTAAAGAGATGAATTTGAGCCGGGTTAAGTGCTTCGGTGATTCAGATCTAGTGGCTCAGCAAGTGTCTGACACTTGGGATTCTAAGGACCCACTCATGGCTGCATATCAGCGAGAGGTGGACACAGTGGCTGGTCACTTTAAAGGTTATTAGGTGGACCATATAGACCGGCGGAAGAATGAAGCGGCGGACGCTTTAAGTCGTCTTGGTTCCCAACGTAAACCGATTCCGCCCAATGTCTTTCTTAATGTGTTGCACAATCCGCCAGCCAAAGTACCAACCGAAGAAGATTTGGCTGTTCCTGATCCGGAGGCTCAGTTGGTGGCAGCTCTGCATGCCATACCGGATTGGACGGCGTTCCATGTCCATGACCATACTCAACGGGGAGGTACATCGTTACAGTGTTTCAGGAGCGATTCAACGATGCGTTTCTCCTCAAGAAGGTTGTGAGATTTTGTGAGAAATTCATGAAGGGGATTGCGGTCACCACGCCGGTTCAAAGTCGTTGGTTGCTAAAGCTTTTCGCCACGGTTTTTACTGGTTGATGGCGCATGCTGATGCGGAGGATTTAGTCAAAAGATGCGATGGATGTCAAAAGTTTGCCCACCGTGCGCACGTTCCGGCTCAAGAGTTGTGGATGATTCCAATTACATGGCCGTTTGCCACTTGGGGGCTGGATATGGTTGGACCCTTCAAGCGCTCCAAGGACAAGAAGACCCATCTGTTAGTAGCAGTTGATAAATTCAGTAAATGGGTAGAGGCAGAGCCAGTCAGCAAGTGTGATGCAGCCATGGCGGTTCAATTCATCAAAAAGGTGATATTCCGGTTTGGCTTTCCACATAGCATTATAACAGATAATGGCACTAACTTGTCAAAAGGAGAGATGGAAGAATTCTGTCAACGTGAGCACATCCGGCTTGATCTAGCATCAGTGGCTCACCCCCAATCTAATGGTCAAGCGGAAAGGGCAAATCAAGAAATTCTGCGGGGTATCAAACCAAGGCTTATGGTTCCCTTAAAGCGGACGCCGGGTTGTTGGGTCGAGGAGCTACCTTCTGTGTTATGGAGCATCAACACCACACCCAATAGGTCTACGGGTTACACGCCTTTCTTCATGGTTTATGGAGCAGAGGCGGTTCTTCCTAGTGACATCCGTCACGATTCGCCCCGTGTGGCAGCTTATGTTGAAGCTGATAATGAGAAGGCATGTCAGGATTCTCTGGACCTGTTGGATGAAGAGCGGGATTTTGCAGCAGCGCGTTCGGCGATTTATCAACAAGATCTTCGACGTTATCACATCAGTCGGGTTAAAACTAGAACCTTTCAAGAAGGTGATTTGGTGCTCTGGCTCATCCAGGATCAGACTGATATGCACAAGTTATCCCCCCTTGGGAAGGACCCTTTGTGGTCAGCAAAAATCTGCACAACGGATCCTACTACCTCATTGATGTTCGAGAGCATGAAGACTCATGTCAATCGAGGAGGAGACAAAGCGGCCATGGAACATAGCTCTCCTTTGGCCTTACTATACTTGAAGCCATAGGCTTTTTCACATGTACATATTTATGACAGTGTATATACCATATAATAAACCGGAGCCTCCGTTATAAGTAGGGTATCTGTTCTTTCTTATATCATATGTGTGCTTTTACAAGTTAACAGTCAAAGCGGATTCTTTGTTAAACCGGATTTAGCAGGTGCATAAAGATAAAGAAAATCACTAGGGGGCTTGGTCATGTTTGAACCACAGCTACACCTCTTGATAGGCATTTCAACCACACAAGGAAAAATTTGTGGAGCCAAAGAGAGTATTGTACACCGTACAAACTCAAACATAGGCACACGCTGAGCATCGCTCACAAAGTTACTTGGGGGCTCTTTTTTGCAAAGCAACAAAGAGTTTGAAAGGACCCTCGTAATTGGCTATCAAGCCACGGCTTGGAAGCCTGGTGTATTCACCTAAAACCCCGGGTTAACCTGCCTTCATCAAGTAAGCCACTCCTATCCAGGTAATCCTGGCATGACCCATCGAACGTTTGACAAGTCAATCTTTTATAGACCCTGAACTTGTCATAGTTAAAACGGTGATTGGTTAATTGGAGGCCCATCTTAAAAGGCTTTGTTAAATGGTTTAACTCAGAGGCCTGGCAGCCCATGAAAAGCCTCGATTTGGAGCCTGGCAGCTCGTAAAAAGCCTCGCATATTTTCCTATTTGAATTTTGTTTGTTGACAATCATAAGTATTTTTTGATAAACCGGCATCCTTGATCCGGCTTGCTTTCCAACCACCAGTTGTTGGCTCATGATCAATTATAAACTGGTGGTCACTGACCCGGTCTGGTTTGACTAAATCACCAATGTTATGAAGAAAATCCGGTAGGTATACCGGTCCGGTTTAATAGATAGACCAGCATTATGAAGATGAGATTATCAAACGTATCGGGTTGGTGTTAAACACCTTTGCTGTATACACGTTTGCTCACTCAATGTGGTATGTTCTGTACATTATTTTTTGTACAAACACTTGATTATTTAGCTCAAGTACTATATACTTCTTGGATATTATGACATGTTTAGCGGTAAACCGCTAGACACTTTTAAGTTTTTTGTACCCAGGAAGGCAAGTCATTATAGACTATGCATAAAATATACCCTGAAGGGCGGCACAAATTGTCACAAAGGGTTATGAAACATGCTCGATGGCATGGCAGATAAACAAAGTTTCAGCTATCCTATTACATGAAGCTTCAAAGCGGCTCAAATAGTACCATTGTTTTTCACAGTAGCCATGTAAACCGGCGACCGGATCAGGACTCTTCAGCACGACGGTTTGATGGTTGCGGATCAGTTGGTGTAGGTACTTCTTCATCCCTCCCCAGCCGCTGGAAATCAACCGTTGACCAATCGATTCTGGTTAAAGCTTGGAACACTGCTTCCTCATGGATAAGATCAGAAGGGTTAATATCAGGGGCATAAGTGTGCTTACGAATCGGAGGCACAAGTTCTTCGACTTCATGGATCTCAGGCGGCTGTCTTCTCCCTTCTGCATCATAAAATGGTTGAAAATGGGACAAATCGGTGTCCTCAGCCAATTTGCTGGCCGCTGGCCGCATCTCTTTGGTCAACCACCGAAGATCATCATTGTCAAAGTTTGAACTGTCTTCTTTAACGCCTGGATACCCTTTAATGATATCCTCCGCTTCAAGATCTGGAATCCAGGCCTTGGCTCGAATAAGGGCAGTTAATGCTCCGGCTCTTGCAGCGGCTCTTTTCAACTCGGCAATACGCGCCGGTAACATGCCCAACTTCTCAAGGGTTTCCTTAATCAACGTTGGCGCCGGTTTGTTATAAGCTACTGTACTAATGGCTCGCTGAGATCCAGAGTATAGCTGCTCAACCAATGTATAGGCCGCTTTGAGCTTCATCCGCATATCTGCACCAAGATGAGTGATCCAAGTTCCTGCCAAAGATTTTATCAACATTTTGGTCAGTTTTAAGATTCATTGACTGATGCAACATACATAAGCAAATACTTACCAAAGATAGCAGAGGTCATAGCGTTGATTTGGCGCTTCAAACCGGCTAGTTCTTCGACCACCAGTTTCAGGGATTCCTCTACATCTACAGCTCTTTTGGTCAAACCGGCCTTTTCGGTTTCCCATGCAGCACGATCTTGATTGAAGGATTCTTTCAATTTTTCCATTCCAGCCAGGGCCCGGGTCAGCTCCTCTTTGGCTTTTGCAGCTTCGGCTTGTTGCGACTTCACATTTTCTTGCAAGTCAGAGTTTTGGGCATCTTTGCTTTTCAGTTCAGCCTGCAACATTGAAGGTATCTTCAACAAAGCAACATATATATGCACTAAGTATAAAGCATATAACAAGTTATCCACTTCATACTTGGGGGCTAATGCTTATTTGCTCTCAAATACTACCTTCTATGCAAGTCTCCAGAACAATACAAGCATTATCCTGGACACTTGGGGGCTAATGTACGTTTGTTCTAAACCGGCGGTGTGGATTAAAAACCGGATTAACTTGCCAAGTTAAACCGGCCTTTGGGGGCTATGCTATAGAACGTTATCTAATTTTTCAAACATGAGTCTTATCTATGATTGAAGACACGCCTTGGCAAGGATTCATGATGGGATGCTTAAAGTGTTACAAAGACCCGGTTTATGATTGACAATCATAAAACGGCTCTTGGGGGCTACTTGGAATAGTATTTCAGCTATAAATCAATGTGCAAGGGAGAAGAATTTACCTCATATCGTTCTTTCATCAATTTCATCAAACCGGCTTCATAATCCAGGTTTGAGTGCAGACGGTTCAAGAAGCCGGAATGAAGCTCATCAGCGTTAAGATGAGCATAGTTTGATAAGTCGCTGCTCCATTTACCTTTATCCCTGGCAATTTGCTCTTCCTTGGCACTATGCTGAGCCAAAATGACGGGATGATCAGGAGAGCTGTGGCCTGCCCTAGTGATAATAACGTCATCACCTTGGTCTTCAGGATTTTGGGCGGATGATGATGGAATTTCAGTATCTTTCATTGGATTAGCTCGGTTTGGTTCTGCCGGTTCAGTATCAGGGGCGGCAGGCTCAACATCTGTTGGTTTGTCAGTATGTTGGTCGTCAAGGGGCGGATCATTAAAAGTTGTTTCAGGATGGAGGCCTTCCAGTTCACCTGTTTGCTCCGGTTCACCTCTTGGTTCTTCTTCTTCAGCAACAGGGTCTTCTGGCGGATTGGTGACCCGAGCTTTCTTTCTGGGTCTGGCTTTGGCCCTACAAACAGAATAAAAAGGGTTAATATCCTGTTCAAAAGATGTAGGGCGCATTGAAAGGAAAGGTTTTTCATAACTCACCCAGCCACAGTTTTCAAAGGGGGGAGTTGAGTTGCTGTCGATTCACCAGAAGAGGAAGGAGGTGTCACCTGATAATTTGAATCGGACGGACTAAGAGGCTGTCTGAAATAACCTGCCTTGGGGTAAGAATGGTCAGAAGTAGGAGAGACCTCAGACCGGCGCTTCCGAACCGGGGTATCAGGTAAACCGGTAGAGGTGACCTGTTGGCCACTGTGCCGGGTTGTCCGGCGAGCTTCATGCTGTTGAGTCTTCAAAATAAATGTTGGATCCAAGTGAGCAAGAGGATGAGAAAGGCTTTCTTTCTGGATTGTTTGGCGAGTTTTTTGTGTTGGCATAGAGTCTGAACCGGAGGAAAGGGTAATTACCTCTACGTCCTCAGCCTGACTAGCTTCTGCCTCCTCCTGAGGAAGATCATTGTTAACAAGATGCATAAAAAGAGAGCCAAGTGAGTCAAGTTCTACCTCAACTTCTGGGTCATCAGTATCATCATCAAGTTCCATAGTGATCCGGTCAGCCGTTTTCCGCTTTGATGTCCGTTTTACGGCTTTGGTCTTCGGGCGGGTTGGTTTGACCGCTTTATCTCCAGTTGGTTTTGCCGCTTTCTCTATGGATTTTCGTTTCCAGAAAGGGTCATCACCCTATACATATAAAGAAGAAGGGTTACAGTTTGTATAAGTTAAAGATATTAGAAATGAAGAGGAAGTGTAATGCTTACAGCAGGCGGTTTGTTCTTAGTGTAGAAGGGATTCAGACCGGTTTGACTACAGACCAGTTCCGATTCATTCAGAATTTGTTTTACACCTTCAGTAACTTCTTCATCGGATAATTGGATGTTGCAATGGCGTTGAGGATCGTCAACTTCACTGGTATATTCGCACATTAAACCGGGACGCCGGCTTAGCAGCAAGATACTCCAGGATATCCAACAGCGTACAAAATCCACACCTGTTAAACCGTTTGCCATGAAGGCCCGGAGCTTGGCGATTTGAGGAGCGTATTTTGCCCTTTCTGAAGAGCTCGGGCGTTGTGGCATTGGGTGAGTATTGGATAATCTATGGTCACGGAAGCCGGGGAGGGGATTTTCATCCTCAGGCGAAGTGTCTCTGCAATAGAACCAGGTTTGGTTCCATTCCTTTGGGTGGCTATGGTGTTTGGCATGAGGAAATTCCACTTCCTTCCGCTTTTGAATCGAGACACCACCAAGCTCTGTGTTCGGGCCATTCACAAACTCTGTGCGCCGGTTTAAGTGAAAGAAATCCCGGAACAATTCTGCAGTTGGTTCTTCTTGTAAATAGGCTTCACAGAAGACTTGGAAATTACATTAGTTGGAGACTGAGTTGGGACCAATATCTTGTGGATGCAATTGGAAGCTGGCAAGTACATCTCGATAAAATTTTGACCCTGGCGGTTTGAAGCCACGACCTATATGGTCAACAAAGATTACCACCTCGCCTTGTCTTGGGGTTGGAGGATTCTCTGTTCTTGGAACTCGCCATTTGATCTCAGTTTTCTTAGGCAGAGAGCAAATGCTAACCATCTCATTCAATTGATCCTCAGTAACCCGGGAACGAGCCAGTTGCAGGTAGTGAATTGTTTGGCCATTGCAAAGAGGACAAACTGAAAATGAAAGGCCGGTTTATAAATTATGCATGATCATACACAAGAGACAAGGGAGTAAGAAACGTACTAATATAATAAATGGTACAACCCGGAGACTAGTATAATGAGAAAGAAAGGTAATGCTAGCACAGGATTGATCAGACACTGTTAAACCGGAGCGTAATTATGAAGGTAACATGCTCTTCCGGTTTATCAGAGGGCTAATGGCATAGACTATTTATCCAATGTCAAATCACTTATGTTGGTGCGAGGAGAAACAGATCTCACAGTGATGTATAAAACTTTTGGATCTAGAGATAAGACAGAAAAGCAAAAATAATTGGATCTTGAAGGGGTGCAGAACTGAAGCAATTTTTTACAGACAGATCAGTTCTTTGCGTATAAAGATTTGTGATGACCATGGTAGGTAAGCTACGGTAAGAGATGCATCAAGCATGAAGTGTCCATCTATTAAAGGAAGAACAGGGAAGAATATCACTGATGAACTTCGGAAGAACTGCAAGGAATATAGAAACCCTAGAACAGATCTATGGTGAAAAAAGCAGAGAACTTACCGGAGCTAGTGAGGAAGCGGAAGGGCGCAGCAGTTCTCTGGTGCGTTCAGGGCGATGCAGCGGCCGAGGTCGGAGCAGAAACGACGGTCGACAGTGGCGGCGGAGTTCCAGAGGCTGAGCGGCGCGAGGAAGACGATGCAAAGAGGCACGTGGGGAAACGGTGAAAATGACCC
Source organism: Triticum urartu (assembly GCF_056163025.1). NCBI lineage: Eukaryota > Viridiplantae > Streptophyta > Magnoliopsida > Poales > Poaceae > Triticum > Triticum urartu. The sequence continues at coordinate 554,689,772 of NC_141876.1, forward strand.
CTCGGTCCTATTTATAAGGCGAAGTGAAAAATGACAAGTGCGGGAATCGAGGAGTCCAGAAAATGGATAAGTTAATAAAGATGTCGCCTCGATAACTGGATATATATTAAATGAAGGAAATCTCCGATATCAACGGATGGATGACGTCATGACAGTTTATCATAATTTTGAAGTATGACGTCACGGCGGTTTACAAGATCAAAAATGAAGACAAGAGAGAAGATTTTTTCTAAAGTGTGGAAGATTGACATGAACAAGTTCAAACCAATCTGGGGCCTAATATTGGGGATATTACTACCGGAGGTAAACCGGCCTTCTGTAGCTGGGTTGACTCTTTGAAGATTAGAAGCCCATGAAGATGTAAAGATGCTGGCGTTTTATGGAGGGCCCAAAGGTGAGTTACAGTATGTAAATGTAAACCGGCCTAGTCATGTAACTTGTATAGTAAGATAGAAAGAGAGAGGCCGAACCGGATACGTTTATAAACCGGTTTCGGGACTCTGTAGCCCGGCGGGTGTCAACCTATGTATATAAAGGGACGACCCGGCCGCGGTTTAGGGACAGACAACAACAACTCGAGAGCCAGACAAAGTGGATTCGCTCCCTGGCCTTCGAAACCCTAGCAATACCAATCGCAACTAGACGTAGGCTTTTACCTTCATCGAAGGGGCCGAACTAGTATAAACTCCCATGTCCCTTTGTCCGGTTTAACCCCTTTAAGCTAACCCATTGCGATGTCTCCACGACTAAGTCCTTTCACGAGGACATCTGCCATGACAAACCCACGACAGACCGGAAACCTTAATACATGTGTGAATACATAAACAAACACCATGTCCCTAGTGAGCCTCTACTTGACTAGCTCGTTGATCAAAGATGGTTAAGGTTTCCTAACCATGGACAAGAGTTGTCATTTGATGACGGGATCACATCATTAGGAGAATGATGTGATGGAAAAGACCCATCCGTTAGCTTAGCATATTGATCGTTCAGTTTTATTGCTATTTCTTTCTTCATGTCATATACATATTCCTTTGACTATGAGATTATGCAACTCCCAGATACCGAGGAATGCCTTATGTGCTATCAAACGTCACAACGTAACTAGGTGATTATAAAGATGCTCTACAGGTTTCTTCAAAGGTGTTTGTTGGGTTGGCATAGATCATATTAGGATTTGTCACTTCGAGTACCGGAGAGGTATCTTTGGGCCCTCTCGGTAATACACACCATAAGAAGCCTTGCAAGCAAAGTGACTAATGAGTTAGTTACGGGATGAGGTATTACGGAACCAGTAAAGAGACTTGCTGGTAACGAGATTGAACTAGGTATGAAGATACCAACGATTGAATCTCGGGCAAGTAACATACCGATGACAAAGGGAATAACGTATGTTGTCATTACGGTTCGACCGATAAAGATCTTCATAGAATATGTAGGAACCGATATGAGCATCCAGGTTCCGCTATTGGTTATAGGCCGGAGAGGTGTCTCAGTCATGTCTACATAGTTCTCGAACTCGTAGGGTCCGCACGCTTAACGTTCGATGACGATTTTGTATTATATGAGTTATGTGAATTGGTGACCGAATGTTGTTCGGAGTCCTGGATGAGATCAAGGACATGACGAGGAGTCTCGAAATGGTCAAGAGGTAAAGGTTGATATATAGGATGATAGTATTCGGACACAGGAAGTGGTCCGGAGGGTATCAGGTACATATCGGGTCACCGGAAGGGGTTCCGGGCACCCCCGACAAAAGATATAGGCCTAATGAGCCAAGAGGGGAAACACAGCAGCCAGCAGGGGCTGCTGTGCCCCCCATATGGGCCGAACCAGAGGAGAAGGAAAGAAGGGAAGAGAGAAGGAAGGGGAGGGATTCGGCCTCCCCCTTCCTTCCCTCCTACCTCCTCCTTCCTTCCCCCTTCGGAACTTATGGAAGGGGGGAGGCCAAATTGGGGAGGCGCCCAAACAGGATTCCTCCTACTTGGGGAACCCCTTGCTGCCCCTCCCTGTCCCACCTATATATACATGGGGAGGGGGCGCCTAGAACACACAACAACATCTGTTAGCCGTGTGCGGCGCCCTCCTCCACAGATTACACCCTCGGTCATATTCTTGCGGTGCTTAGGTGAAGCCCTGCGCGGATCACTTCACCATCACCGTCACCACACCGTCGTGCTGACGGAACTCATCTACTTCCTCGACAATTTGCTGGATCAAGAGTTCGAGGGACGTCATCGAGATGAACGTGTGCAGAACTCGGAGGTGCCGTATGTTTGGTACTTGATCGGTCGGACAAGAAGAAGTTCGACTACATCAACCGCGTTGTCAAACGCTTCCGCTTTCGGTCTACGAGGGTACGTAGACACACGCTCCCCCTCTCATTGCCATTCATCTCCTAGATAGATCTTGCATGAGCGTATGATTTTTTTAAATTTCATGCTACGTTTCCCAACATAATTCACTATTTACCATGAATTAAAAGCTCATGTTGTAACTGGTGCACTAGAGTTGCACCTCTTGAAGTCGAAGCCAAATGATCATATATGGTTGATCGTGAGCACTAGGGTGATGTAGATTTGGTTGATCCAGGCATTTAGGGTAGTGAATTGCTTGATGAACCATCATTTCTCTTTCTCTCTCCGTGTCTCTCTCTTTGTAAAATAGCATACATGTGAGGTGAATTTATTTACTCTACTAACCATTAAGCCATTATGTTTCCCTAGAATTTGCATTGGCTCCATCTCGACCATGACCGTCATGGTACAAAGAATAAGCCCCATGATGTCCTCGGCAAATGGAGAGTCTAACCCACTCGAAGCCTGATACGTCTCCGTCGTATCTACTTTTCTAAACTCTTTTGCCCTTGTTTTGGACTCTAATTTGCATAATTTGATTGGAACTAACCCGGACTGACGCTGTTTTCAGCATAATTGCCATGGTGTTATTCTTGTGCATAAATAAAAGTTCTCGGAATGACCTGAAACTTCACGGAGATTAGTTTGGAATAAATAAAAAATATTGGCGAAAGAATCAACCGAAGGGGCCCACACCCTGGACACAAGGGCGGGGGGGGGGGGGGGGGGGGGCGCCCTCCAACCTTGTGGCCCCCTGGACCTCCACCGACCTCAACTCCAACTCTATATATTCACGTTCGGGACGAAAAAAATTAGAGAGAAGGATTCATCGCATTTTACAATACAGAGCCGCCGTCAAGCCCTATTCTTCCTCGAGAGGGCAGATCTGGAGTCCGTTTTGGGCTGCGGAGAGGAGAAATCGTCGCCATCGTCATCATCAACCATCCTCCATCACCAGTTTCATGATGCTCACCGACGTGCGTGAGTAATTCCATCGCTGGCTTGCTGAACCGTGATGGGTTGGATGAGATTTACCATGTAATCGAGTTAGTTTTGTTAGGGTTTGATCCCTAGTATCCACTATGTTCTAAGATAGATGTTGCTATGACTTTGCGATCCTTAATGCTTGTCACTAGGGCCCGAGTGCCATGATTTCAGATCTGAACCTATTATGTTTTCATGAATATATTCGTATTCTTGATCCTATCTTGCAAGTTATAGTCACCTGATAATCCCCAAATGCAAGGAATCATCGTAGCAATTCCCAAAGGTGGAAGTGATAAGTATGGAGTGTCGAACCCACAAGGAGCTAAATGTAAGATCAATATTCTCTCAACTCCTATCTTCCACTGATACGACTCTACGCACGCCGAACGTTTTCTTCCAACTAGAAACGAGAAATAAAACTATGTTGTGGGTACGAAGAGGATAACTTTGCATGATATCGGAGAGCTAAAATTTAAAAGTAGGTGCTGTTATCATAAAGTTAGAATATATTACTTAAGTATTATAAATAGCGAGTGTGGAATAATGGTGGATCAGTGTGTGGAATTGTCTTAGGAAATTGTTGACAAGACCGGTAGTCGTCATTGCAATTTCATATGAGGGAGAGGCATAAGCTAACATACTTTCTCTTCTTGGATCATATGCACTTATGATTGGAACTCTAGCAAGAATCCACAACTACTAAAGATCATTAAGGTAAAACCCAACCATAGAATTAAAGCATCAAGTCCCCTTTATCCCATACGCAACAACCCCCTTACTCGGGTTTATGCTTCTGTCACTCAAGCAATCCACTATAAGTGAATCATGAACGTATTGGAACACCCTACAGCGGGAATCCCTCACGCTTGCGCGACACGGAGGGCACAATAGGACAGCACCAAAATAAAACATACAACTCATACCAATCTAGATCATCAATCAACCCAAAGACAAAGGATATCTACTCAAAACATCATAGGATGGCAACACATCATTGGATCATAATATGTGGCACAAAGCACCATGTTCAAGTAGGGATTACAGTGGGGTGCAGGAGAGTGGACCGCGTAAAAGAGATGAAGATGGTGATGTTGATGAAGACGATCACCGCGACGATGATTCTCCTCCCAATGGCACTCCGGCGCCACTGAGAGAGAGGAGGAGAGGTTCTCCCCCTTGTGCTTCCTCCTCCATGGCCTCCCCCTGGATGGGAAGAGGTTCCCTCTTTGGTCCTTGGCCTTCATGCTGATGATGGCCACTCCGGGATCCTCCTCCATGCCCTCCGGTGATGATGGCCCCCTCTGGGAGGGTGCCAGAGAGGGCCTAGATTGATTTCTCGTGGCTACAGAGGCTTGCGGCGGCGGAACTTCCGATCTAGGTTATTTCTGGGGGGTTTATGTATTTATAGGAATTTTTGGCGTCGGTTTCACGTCGGGGGGGGGGGGGGGTCTCCGAGTCGTCCACGATATAGGGGCCTATGCCCAGGGGGGTGGGGCGCGCCCCCACCCTCGTGGACGGCTCGGGACTCTTCTGGACCAACTCTTTTACTCTGGGGGCTTCTTCTGATTTATAAAAAATATCAAAAATTGGCACGTCAATTGGACTTCATTTGGTATTCCTTTTCTGCAATACTCAAAAATAAGGGAAAAACAGAAACCGACACTGGGCTCTAGGTTAATAGGTTAGTCCCAAAAATCATATAAAATAGCATATAAATGCATATAAAACATCTAAGATGGATAATAGAATAGCATGAATACTTCATAAATTAGATAGGTTGGAGACGTACCAGCATCCCCAAGCTTAATTCCTGCTCGTCCTCGAGTAGGTAAATGATAAAAGAAATAATTTATGAAGTATGAATGCTAGCAAGTGCATAAGTTTGATCGATGATAGTTCCAATCACTTTTTCTAGCATCATTATATATCATAACAGTAGCTCAACTCATGAAACTTCTCATGATCAAGTAACAAGCTATTCACATGTTAAAGTATAGATCATAAACTTTCTTGAAAACTAAAAAACCGTGCTCTTAGTCATCAAACAATTGCAATTCATCTTATTTTCGGGAAGGGTCTATGTAAGAGCTTTGTGAAAGTGCGTTATATCGACTAGAGGGGGGGTGAATAGGTGATTTTTATGAAAGTCTTCAAAACGTGAGAGTTATGAAGACAAACAGTGAAGATTATGCCTATTACTATGCAGCGGAAGTTAGATTACACTAGGCCAGCCATGGTCATGTATTCAATAGAGTGAAAGCACAATGACAAACAGCTTCAGTGTAATAAGGATCAGGTAGGAAGAAGTTATGAAGCCAAACAGATCATACATTCACGTTGTGAAGACAAAGGATAAAGCAAGCATGCAATGGCTTCACAATGAGTAACAGTAAGAAAAGGAAGTGAAGATAAAACCAGTGACTCATTGAAGACAATGATATGTTGGACTAGTTCCAGTTGCTGTGACAACTGTACGTCTGGTTGGAGCGGCTAGGTATTTAAACCTTAGGACACACAGTCCTGAACACACAGTTCAGGACACCAAGTCCTCACCGTATTCTCCTTGAGCTAAGGTCACTTAGTCCTCGCCCAATCACTCTGGTAAGTCTTCAAGGTAGACTCCCAAACCTTCACAGACTTCGTTCACTGGCAATCCACAATGTCTCTTGGATGCTCTGAACGCGACGCCTAACCGTCTGGAGGATTCACAGTCCTCAAGTGTAATAAATCTTCAGATCACACAGACACGAAGACTTAAGTGATGCCCAATTTACTCTGGCTTTGGGTGGTTAGGGCTTTTCTCCTCACTAGGAATTTTTTTCTCTCAAAGGCTTCGAGGTGGGTTGCTCTCAAACGACAAAAGCCGTGCACTGAAATCTGAGCAGCCAACCATTTATGGTTGTGGGGGTGGGCTATTTATAGCCACTTGGCAACCCGACCTGATTTGTCCAAAATGACCCTGGGTCACTAAGGAACTGACACGTGTCTCAACGGTCAGATTTCGAACTCTCATGGCAACTTTACTTGGGCTACAAGCAAAGCTGACTTGTCCGGCTCTGGACAAGATTCACTCTCATTGTCTTCGCTCGAAGACATAGGTTTTTGATTTAGGCATCACTTCAGTCATTCTGACTGGTTCTCCTGGACCCCACTTAACAGTACGGTGGTTCCTATGACTCAACACAAAATAAAAAGAACTACGAAAGATCTAAGTCTTCGAGTTCCATAGACTTCATAACGTGTCTTCTTTTGTCATAGTCTTCAATGTGAATATCTTCATATACCACCTTTGTCTTCAATGTCTTCATACATTTTTAGGGGTCATCTCTGGTAGTAAAACCGAATCAATGAGGAACTTCAACCTGTGTTTTCCTGCAATTCTCACAAACACATTAGTCCCTCAACTAGGTTTGTCGTCAATACTCCAAAACCAACTAGGGGTGGCACTAGATGCACTTACACTTTGATTCAGGAAACTCCACATACTCAACTATCATTTAAACTTTCACAATTGCTAACACTCATGTGATATTTATGGGTTCAACGTTTTAATCGGACACAGAGAAAGATAGGGGCTTATAGTTTTGCCTCCCAACCTTTTACCTCAAGGGTAATGTCAACAATAATAATTTATGAAAACCTACGTCCAAGTGGATATATATATCCAGATCGCTCCAACACAAAGTGCTTGCCAAAGGAAAAAGTGTAAAAAGGAAAGCTGATGATCACCATGACTCTTGTATAAAGTATAGGAAAAAAATAAAAGATAGGCCCTTCGCAGAGGGAAGCAAAGGTTGTCATGTGTTTTTATGGTTGAATGCACAAAATCTTAATGCAAAAGAATGTCACTTTATATTGCCTCTTGTAATAAAGACCTTTGTTATGCAGTCCGTCGCTTTTATTTCTTCCCTATCACAAGTTCGTATAAAGCTCATTTTCTTCGCACTAATAGATCATGCATATTTAGAGAGCAATTTTTATTGCATGCACCGATGACAACTTACTTGAAGGATCTTACTCAATCCATAGGTAGGTATGGTGGACTCTCATGGCAAAACTGATTTAAGGAATGTTTGGAAGCACAAGTAGTATCTCTACTTGGTGCAAAGAATTTGGCTAGCATGAGAGGGAAAGGCAAGATCAACATGTTGGATGATCCAAGACAATATAACATTTCGGATATAGGAAAACATAACCCATTAAGTTGTCTTCCTTGTCCAACATCAACCTTTTAGCATGTCATATTTTAATGAGTGCTCACAATTGCAAAAGATGTCCAAGATAGTATATTTATATGTGAAATCTCTCTTTCTTCAATATTCTTTCATGAATTGTTCAAGTGACCAATTCTGTGTTTGCTAACTTCCAATAAGTTTACTACCTATACTTATTATGTGTGAAGTCATTACTCCCCATGCTCTAAGCATATGGAACGCATATAAATTCAAATTTATGATATTCAATTCATTCAACCTTTTACTCATAGGATATATGTGAAGCACGTGAGAATATGATAAACTACTCCAAAAATATATACGTGAAGTTCATGGAGCATTCTACAATTAATATAGACTAACCAATATCCAAGCTCAAAATATATAAGTGAAGCACACGAAGCATTCTATAAAACCATACTCAAAAGATTTAAGTGAAGCACAAAGAGCAATTCTATAAGATCATACTTAAAAGATATAAGTGAAGCACATGAAGCATTCTATAAATCAATGAAGGGCTATCTCATACTAGCATGGTTCTTAAAGGAAAAACAAAAAAACAAAGGACACAAATCATGTGAACAAAACATAAACCGAGGTATACCGATAATTGTTGAAGAAGAATGATGGGATGCCAACCGGGGCATCCCCAAGTTTAGATGCTTAAGTATCCTTGGAATATTTACTTGGGGTGCCTTGGGCATCCCCAAGCTTGAGCTCTTGCCTCTCTTTATTCTTCTCATATCGGTAACTCCTCGTTCTTTGAACACTTCATCCACACAAAACTATAACAAAAACTTTGTGAGATCCGTTAGTATAATAAAGCAAATCACTACCTTTAGGTACTGTTGCAAACTCATTCCAATTTCATATTAGAACTATATCTACTGCATTTCAACTTCACCATGGTTCATAGCCCCCGATACTACCCATAGATTCATCAAAATAAGCGAGCAACTCATAGAAAACAGAATCTGTCAAAAACAGGAAAGTCTGTAGTAATCTGGAAGTTTAGTATATTTATGCAACTCCAATAATTCTAAAAAAATATGAAAATTTGAAGAATTTACACATAAGTAATTTGCAAAAAGTTTCAGACCCATTTGACTTTCCAGTAAAAAATGTAAATTCATGCACTACAGCCAAAGTTTCTGTTTTTCTACTGCACAAATTAAACAAGCAATCTAATCATCCTAAAACCAAGGCTTGGCACATTATTTTTATAATACAATGGATATATACAAGTGTTCAAGGTCGACCCTCACTTCTCCAATGCATAACCTTCCAATCACTTCTCTTATTGAAAAACTTTTTAGGTATGAAAGGCAAGTAATTTTTTTTGTATTTTCATTATTTAATTTTTTTGTATGTTTCACCCACAACTAAACAGAAACAAAAAGGGAAAAACAAAATCTACTTAGTGAAGAAAGCAAACAAGCATACACAAGAATATCAACCCCACGCTATTGCTCCCCGGCAACGGCGCCAGAAAAGAGCTTGATAATCCCCAAGTGCAAGGAATCATCGTAGCAATTCCCAAAGGTGGAAGTGATAAGTATGGAGTGTTGAACCCACAAGGAGCTAATGGTAAGATCAATGTTCTCTCAAGTCCTATCTGCCACTGGTACGACTCTACGCACACCGAACGTTTGGTTCCAACTAGAAACGAGAAATAAAACTACGTTGTGGGTATGAAGAGGATAACTTTGCATGATATCGGAGAGCTAAAATATAAAAGTAGGTGCTGTTATCATAAAGTTAGAATATATCACTTAAGTATTACAAATAGCGAGTGTGGAATAATGGTGGATCGGTGTGCGGAATTGTCTTAGGCAATTGGTAACAGGACCGGTAGTCGTCATTGCAATTTCATATGAGGGAGAGGCATAAGCTAACATACTTTTTCTTCTTGGATCATATGCACTTATGATTAGAACTCTAGTAAGCATGCGCAACTAGTAAAGATCATTAAGGTAAAACGCAACCATAGCATTAAAGCATCAAGTCCCCTTTATCCCATACGCAACAACCCCCTTACTCGGGTTTATGCTTCTGTCACTCAAGCAACCCACTATAAGCGAATCATGAACGTATTGCAACACCCTACAGCGGGAATCCCTCACGCTTGCGCGACACGGAGGGCACAATAGGACAACACCAAAATAAAACATACAACTCATACCAATCTAGATCATCAATCAACCCAAAGACAAAGGATATCTACTCAAAACATCATAGGATGGCAACACATCATTGGATCATAATATGTGGCATAAAGCACCATGTTCAAGTAGGGATTACAGTGGGGTGCAGGAGAGTGGACCGCGTAAAATAGATGAGGATGGTGATGTTGATGAAGACGATCACCGCGGCGATGATTCCCCTCTCGATGGCACTCCAGCGCCACCGAGAGAGAGGAGGAGAGGTTCTCCCCCTTGTGCTTCCTCCTCCATGGCCTCCCCCTGGATGGGAAGAGGTTCCCCCTTTGGTCCTCGGCCTTCATGGTGATGGTGGCCCCTCCAGGATCCTCCTCCATGCCCTCCGATGATGATGGCCCCCTCTGGCAGGGTGCCAGAGAGGGCCTAGATTGATTTCTCATGGCTACAGAGTCTTGCGGCTGCGGAACTTCCGATCTAGGTTATTTTCTGGGGTTTCTGTATTTATAGGAATTTTTTGCGTCGGTTTCATGTCAGGGGGTCTCTGAGTCGTCCACGAGATAGGGGTCCACGACTAGGGGGGTGGGGCGCGCCCCCACCCTCATGGACGGCTCGGGACTCTTCTGGCCCAACTCTTTTACTTCGGGGGTTTCTTTTGGTCCATAAAAATCATCAAAAATTGGCACGTCAATTGGACTCCGTTTGGTATTCCTTTTCTGCAATACTCAAAAATAAGGGGAAAACAGAAACTGGCACTGGGCTCTAGGTTAATAGGTTAGTCCCAAAAATCATATAAAATAGCATATAAATGCATATAAAACATCTAAGATGGATAATATAATAGCATGAATACTTCATAAATTATAGATACGTTGGAGACGTATCATCACCTACTACATGTTATGATATGGCAACCACAGAGTGACAATAGTCGGGACACTTCCCGGTGATGACCGTAGTTTGAGGAGTTCATTTATTCACTAAGTGCTAATGTTTTGGTCCGGTACTCTATTAAAAGGACGCCTTGATATCCGGCGATCTGTGATACGTCTCCATCGTATCTACTTTTACAAACACTTTTGCCCTTATTTTGGACTCTAACTTGCATGATTTGAATGGAACTAACGCGGACTGACGCTGTTTTCAGCAGAATTGCCATGGTGTTATTTTTGTGCAGAAATAAAAGTTCTCAGAATGACCTGAAAATCAATGGAGAATATTTTGGGAATATATAAAAAATACTGGCAAAAGAATCAAGGCCAGGGGCCCACACCCTGTCCACGAGGGTGGGGGCGCGCCTACCCCCCTGGGCGCGCCCCCTACCTCGTGGGCCCCCTGGTGCTCCTCCAACCTCAACTCCAACTCTATATATTCACGTTCGGGGAGAAAAAAATCAGAGAGAAGGATTCATCACGTTTTACGATACGGAGCTACCGCCAAGCCCTAATCTCTCTCGGGAGGGCTGATTCGGAGTCCGTTCGGGGCTTCGGAGAGGGGAATCCGTTGCCATCGTCATCATCAACCTTCCTCCATTACCAATTTCATGATGCTCACCGCCATGCGTGAGTAATTCCATCGTAGGCTTGATGGATGGTTATGGGTTGGATGAGATTTATAATGTAATCGAGTTAGTTTTGTAAGGGTTTGATCCCTAGTATCCACTATGTTCTGAGATTGATGTTTCTATGACTTTGCTATGCTTAATGCTTGTCACTAGGGCTCGAGTGCCATGATTTCAGATCTGAACCTATTATGTTGTTCTTGTTCCTATCTTGCAAGTCTATAGTCACCTATTATGTGTTATGATCCGTTAACCCCGAAGTGACAATAATCGGGATACTTACCGGTGATGACCATAGTTTGAGGAGTTCATGTATTCACTAAGTGTTAATGCTTTGGTCCAGTACTCTATTAAAAGGCGGCCTTAATATCCCTTAGTTTTGAATAGGACCCCGCTGCCACGGGAGGGTAGGCCAAAAGATGTCATGCAAGTTCTTTTCCATAAGCACGTATGACTATATTCGGAATACATGCCTACATTATATTGATGAATTGGAGATAGTTCTGTGTCACCCTATGTTATAACCGCTGCATGATCAATGCCATCCGACATAATTATCCATCATTGATCCATTTCCTACGATCTCGTTTCATATTGATCTTTACTCCGTTACTTTTCCGTTGCCACTATTACGATTGCTACAAAACTGCTACTTTTACTTTTGCCACTGTTACCATTACTTCCATATTACATTGCTATTAAATACTTTGCTACAGATATTAAGTCTTTTAGGTGTGGTTGAATTGACAACTCAGCTGCTAATACTTGAGAATATTCTTTGGCTCCCCATATGTCAAATCAATAAATTTGGATTGAATACTCTACCTTCGAAAACTGTTGCGATCCCCTATACTTGTGGGTTATCAAAGTCTTATCCAGGCCATTCAAGCCAAGGCCAATGCAAACAAGGGGCTCTCATGAATTTTTCGAAGTGGAATATTCCGAGGTCTCCAAAGATCTTGTCAGACCCGGCCCAAAGGAGCGTTTGTATAATCTTGTCAGTGGTTTTCATCACCCCAGGAAGAAACTAAAGAGGGGTGCGATTCTGAATTGGTTTGCAAAGTTAAAACCTACTTGACAAGGACGGCCTTGCTCGTCGTCTTACATGTTTTCACTTTCCACAAGATGAGCTTTGCTACTAATTTATCTTCCAAATACTAGAAGTCGGGGCGTCTCAAACGACCGACTGAAAGCAGCAAGCTAAGGCATCTCATTAGGAGGTCTAGTGAACTGTTCAAAAATTGAGAAAAATATCATCATTGTCAACATTGTCACACTGAATTGACGTGGTGATGCTCTCTTTGAATGTGTCCGCAAGCCTAGTGACACCTCCAACATTGCGACGACTATCCTTGAGGTAGTCAATCTCCTCTTTTGTGGGTGCCATGAAAATTGTAGCGTCATCCACATAGAGTGAAGTACGTCGGAGATGCCAATGGCGTCAAACAAGGTGGAGCTATGTGATCTATCATGATGGCCAAGTCAAGCACCTACAAAAAAGGATTGATGTTAAGAATAAAAGGTAAATGAGACAATGGGCCTATCTGCCGCAGCCCACTCTCGTAGCAGATGGGGTGCACATGCATATCGTTGTGGATGACTCTCAATGATTCCAAAGATAGGAGAGCACGGCGCATGATCAAATTTCTGAATATGCTAGCAAACATGCATTGGTAAATTAGATCTTAAACACATTCAGCCAATTTTAACACCTGCTAGATGTCAAGTTTCAAAAGTACTATGGATATCTTTGACTTGTGCAACTGTCTCGCAAGGTTTCTTGCATAAATGAAATTGACAATGATGCCTTGCCTTCTAATAGAAGCAATTTGGGCATTAGAATGATGGACATAGTAGGACCATTGTTGGGTTGGTCTAGAGACGATGGTGAATAGGAGGTGGTAAAGGAAGATAAAGGAGCCATCAAGAACACATGATTTTGACAATAGAAGAATATGGGGTTGTGAAAAGATACATGCTTTATTGGCATTGGGGCCACACCATCAAGGCACGTGCGAGATCATGTCTGGAGAGGAAGGTGCATTTAGTTGAGAGAGAGAGAGAAGCATGATCGAATTTCTGAATATGCTAGTAAACATGCATTGGTAAATTAGATCTTAAACACATTCAGCCAATTTTAACACCTGTTAGATGTCAAGTTTCAAAAGTACTATGCATATCTTTGACTTGTGCAACTGTCTCGCAAGGTTTCTTGCATAAATGAAATTGACGGTGGTGAATAGGAGGTGGTAAAGGAAGATAGAGGAGCCATCAAGAACACATGATTTTGACAATAGAAGAATACGGGGTCGTGAAAAGAGACATGCTTTATCGGCATTGGGGCGACACCATCAAGGCACATGTGAGATCATGTTTGGAGAGGAAGGCGCATTTAGTGGAGAGAGAGAGAGAAGGTGTGAAAAAAGACCAATGAGGATGGGATGTGGACATCGAACTTAAATCCAATTGTTCACAATATGTGACTATGTAAAAGGCCATTGGCTGGACCTCATAAAGGTCAAGTATCTTCAGGGCAAGCCTTTTGCCCTGCTTCGTAGAGGAGGTACTTCCCAGTTCTCGTGGTCCATCCACATCGTCAAGTTGTGGATCCACATTGGGTCAACCTTTATAGTCGACAATTGGAATTCCATCCTTTTTTCGTCTTAGGCAATGGCTAGAGGTTGGCAACCTTTTGGGAAAAGATTCATGACCTTCTACACCATCTATGTTACTACTGCCATATTGGTCACCTCGGTTGTCCATCGTGGTATTTATTTTTCCCTTGGACTTGTTGCACTTTGAACCGTTGCGATCTTTAAATTATGCATGTTTTATGGCAGCGGTCAAAGGCGTTGAGCCAGACACAAGATAGGCAGGTGATCATTAGACTTATCTCTCGACTCCAAATCCCGGCTTTGCCAATGAACCCGTGTTCATTGTTTTGAACCTATTGTGAAGTAGTTGTCTTTATTTTGGACTTGTTGCACTTTGAATTCTTGTAAGGCCTCTACCCGCGCATATGTGCTTCGATGACGTGCTAAGTGCATGAAAAAGCTTAGCAACGAAACTCATCAATGCATAACTATTTACCTTCTTGTTGTGAAGCGTCCTTTATATTTGATTAATTAAATTAGTTGTAGACTGTAAACTTTTTTTGAGAACCGCCCTGATACGTCTCCTACGTATCTATAATTTTTGATTGTTCCATGCTATTATATTATCAACCTTGGATGTTTTATATGCATTTATACGCTATTTTATATGATTTTTGGGACTAACCTATTAACCTAGAGCCCAGTGCCAGTGCTAGTTTCTGTTTTTTCCTTGTTTTATAGTATCACAGAAAAGGAAAATCAAACGGAGTCCAATTGACCTGAAACTTCATGGAACTTATTTTTGGACCAGAAGTAGCCCACACAGTATCAGAGATGGGCCAGAAGAGTCCCGGGCTGGCCACGAGGGTGGGGGGTGCACCCACCCCCTGGGCGCCCCCTGCCTCATGGACAACCCGGAGATCCACCAACGTACTTCTTCCTCCTATATATACCCATATACCCTAAAAACTTCAAGGAGAAGAATAGATCGGGAGTTCCGCCACCAGAAGCCTCCGTAGCCACCAAAAACTAATCTAGACCCGTTGCGGCACCCTACCGGAGGGGGGAACCCTCACCGATGGCCATCTTCATCATCCCGGCGCTCTCCATGACGAGGAGGGAGTAGTTCACCCTCGGGGCTGAGGGTATGTACCAGTAGCTATGTGATTGATCTCTCTCTCTCTCTCTCTCTCGTGTTCTTGAGGTGATACGATCTTGATGTATCGCGAGCTTTGCTATTATAGTTGGATCTTATGATGTTTCTCCCCCTCTACTCTCTTGTAATGGATTGAGTATTCCATTTGAAGTTATCTTATCGGATTGAGTCTTTATGGATTTGAGAACACTTGATGTATGTCTGCGTGGGATACCCGTGGTGACAATGGGGTATTCTATTGATCCACTTGATGTATGTTTTGGTGATCAACTTGCGGGTTCCGCCCATGAACCTATGCATAGGGGTTGGCACATGTTTTCATCTTGACTCTCTGGTAGAAACTTTGGGGCACTCTTTGAAGTACTTTGTGTTGGTTTGAATAGATGAATCTGAGATTGTGTGATGCATATCGTATAATCATACCCACGGATACTTGAGGTGACATTGGAGTATCTAGGTGACATTAGGGTTTTGGTTGATTTGTGTCTTAAGGTGTTATTCTAGTATGAACTCTATGATAGATTGAACGAAAAGAATAGCTTCGTGTTATTTTACTACAGACTCTTGAATAGATCGATCAGAAAGGATAACTTTGAGGTGGTTTCGTACCCTACCATAATCTCTTCGTTTGTTCTCTGCTATTAGTGACTTTGGAGTGACTCTTTGTTGCATGTTGAGGGAAATTTATATGACTCAATTATCTTATTATTGCCGAGAGAACTTGGACTAGTGAAAGTATGAACCCTAGGCCTTGTTTCAACGCATTGCAATACCGTTTGTGCTCACTTTTATCATTAGTTACCTTGCTGTTTTTATATTTTCAGATTACAAAAACCTGTATCTATCATCCATATTGGACTTGTATCACCATCTCTTTGCCGAACTAGTGCACCTATACAATTTATCATTGTATTGGGTGTGTTGGGTACACAAGAGACTCTTTGTTATTTGGTTGTAGGGTTGCTTGAGAGACACCATCTTCATCCTACGCCTCCCACGGATTGATAAACCTTAAGTCATCCACTTGAGGGAAATTTGCTACCATCCTACAAACCTCTGCACTTGGAGGCCCAACAATGTCTACAAGAAGAATGTTGTGTAGTAGACATCATGCCCTCAAAGGCCTTTATTCATTCCTTAGACGGTTTACATCCGATCGCACTAGGGAAATCAATGAAGCAGGGAAAACATCAAAGAAAATTACATTCAAAGCGCTCGCAAGGCTCTCTCTGGCGCACCAGTAAGCCGCCTCATTGGCCTCTCTTCTAGCATAGTTGAATCATAACCCCTGAAAGTTCTGGTGATAGGACTTGATATCACTGATGATCGGGCTTCCTGTCGACCTACACTCCGTTGCCATGTACTCATCTATGATAGTTTTGTAGTCTGTTTCGATGGTCACCCGCGTCCAGCCCTTCTCCATAGCCAGACGCATAGCTTCCCTGACACCTAGCAACTTAGCGCAGTACGAGTCAGTCACCCCTGATAGCTTGCGGCCCCTGGCTAGCATAAGCTCTCCGCCATGGTCCCGAGCCACCACCCCGATCGCTGATGATCCCCCATTCACGTCCACAACAGCGTCTGTGTTGATCTTACACCATCCTTCTTTCGGTGGCTTCCATTTCTCCTTTGCGAGACTCCTCCTGTCGTCAGCTTCAGATGGAATGTACATCGCTTGAATGAGTTCCTTCACTAGGACCATCGACCTCCCGGGCTGATATTTGACCTCCTCATGAGTGTATTTGTTCCTGCTTGACCAGATTGTCCACATGACTGAGATAATGATGGCCGCTCGGTCTTTCCCAATGAAGCTGTGGTCAAGCAAGTCCCTCGACCACGTAGCTGGGTGTAGCCGTGTCATCTTAAACTCGAAGAAAGTTTCTGCCTCTCTCCAAAATAACTTCGCGTGATCACATGTCACCAGAGAATGAAACAGTGACTCCTCCTGGTTGCCGCACATTGGGCATGTAAGATCTCCCCCTACATGTCTTCGGCATAATTCTTCCTTCGCCGAAAGGAATCCTTTAAGGACCCGCCACCAGAAAATTCTTATCTTGGGATGTACCTTCAAACGCCATAGTGATTTCCACACCTCCTCCCCTTGGGAGGAACTGCCAACCTGGTTAAAATCGTTTTCGCGGGATTCCATAAGCATCTTGTACGCAGATCGAACCATGAAAATCCCGGACCTCTTATAGCCCCATGCCCAAAAATCAGGAATAGCAACCCGCGGCCTTGGCATATTAAGATGGCTAGCACATCTGGGGCAATGAAGGTTCCCTCGAGAACTTCCTCATTCCAGTCATCAACTCAGACACAAGGTGTATGGGATCACTTCCAGTATTACAAATTGGTCTGAAAGTTTTACTCCCTTGTATCCAGTTATCATGCCATACCTCCGTAGTAGTTCCATCACCAACTCTGCGGATTAAACCCTTCTTAAGCACCTCTCTGCCGGTGATTATGCACTACTAGGGAAAACCATATACATAGAAAATTAGCAGTAGCACGTCTCAAAAATGGGCGTTAATGCTAAATAGCAGTAGCGCGCGTTCGTAAACCGCGCTACAGATACAATAGTAGCAGTAGCGCGTGTGCATGAAAAAGCTCTAGCACTAATATTCCCATTGCTAAAACGATAGGCTACGCATAGCAGTAGCAGTCTTGAGGGAAGCGCGCTACCGCTAGGACATAAGTAGCAGCGCGTTTCGCGCGGAGAGCGCTATTGCTAATGGAAATAAAAAAAATGGAAAAGTAAATGAAAAAGAAAGAAATAGAAAAAGGAGAAAGGAAAAAAATAAAATGTAGAGCAAATAAATGAGAAAGCGAAAAAAAGGAGAAAGGCATAGCAGTAGCGTTTGTTCGTAAGAGGCGCTATAGCTAACGTAGCTGCAGCGCGTTTCCTAGACCCCCGCTGTAGAAACAGAAAAGGAAATAAGAAAGATGAAGGAAATTACATAGCTATAGCAGTAGCGCGTTTTGTGAAAATTGCTATAGCTAACTTAGCTATAGCATGTTTCGCAAAAAGCGCTACCGCTAAGTTTGACTTAACCAAAAAACCATTTCCCCCCGGCCACCACTTCTCCCCCAAATCCCTCGACCCACCCCACCGCCGTCTTCCCGATTCGCCGTCGCCCCACTTCGCCGTCGTCTCCTGCCGACGTCGACGCCGTCGGAGCCACCAGAGCCGCGCGCCGTCAACGCCACCGGAGCGGCCCCAACACCATCGGAGCCGCGCGGCCTCATCAATGCCACCGGAGCCGCAGTCGACGCCACCGGATCCTCCCTCGCCACAACTGCCTCCCTCGTCGTCACCGGAGACGCCCCTGCCTCCCTCGCCACCACTGCATCCCACGCCACCACCGGAGCCATCCTCTGTAAGCCCCCACCCCTCCTCTCTCTCTCTAAATTAGTTAGGTTAATTTAGTTAGGAAAAGAATTTAGTTAGGTTAATTTGACAGAGACGCCCCTGTCTCCCTCGCCACATCTGCCTCCCTCGCCGTAGGAAAAAATTGTATATGCCTAACTAGGGCAGTAGGGTTAGGGTTGTAGTGTTTAATTGCAAATGTTAGGAAAGTAAGGTTTAACTAGGTGTTAACTAGGGTGGCAGGATTTAGTTTAGATTAAAAAATCAATATAAAAATATAAATTTCCATTAGTGTTGCAAGTCTAGTCAGTTCTTAATTTTTGGTGAATTTTTATTAGGACAAAAATTTAGGACATAATTTGAGTTCTAGGGTTCATCCATCTATATTTGGTTTTTGAATTGAGTTTCAGAGAGCATGAGATTTGTGTAGATTTTCTTGAAGTGTCAAACACTAGGAGATGCAAATTTCAAGTGGTCATGATATATGAAAAATCCTCAATTGTGTTTGCTCATGGATCATAATCGACATTGAAGTGGTTCGATTGTGCCCAAGTGGCCTTTTGTTGTTTCCAGGGAATGAAGCCGAGTGGCCTATGTTTTGCCGGAATGTTGATTCATTTCAGTTCCGGCAAAATTCAGGTTCTTGATTTTTCCACTTTTTAGCAAAGGTCATGCCGAAATTTTCCATGAATTTCGGCATGACTTGTGCTACAAACTAGGACATATCGAGTGCCTGGGATTTGCCGCACCGGGAAGGAGTCAACGTTCCTGCAAAATAATAGGCCTTTTTTATGTCATTATTCATTTTATTAGGTCTAGAATTAATTGACTAGATTTAATCGTAGGAAACATGGCTAGCAACGATGAAGGACAGGGTTCTGGTGATTGCGACGACGTCTACCGGGCGGCAAACGAATTTTTGAGCCTGGCCGACGAGACTGAGACCGGCGCTGAGACTAAGACTGGCATTGAGACCGGCACTCAGACCGGCGCCGAGACTAGCGTAGCCGGTATAGAACCGAAAGCAAAGAGGCAACGGCTTCCTAACAAGCTCAGGACTACTAGACTGGTGGTCACGAAGGTGGACGACGACAATTTTGAGCCAAAAGCGCCCCAGAAAGCGCGCGCGTGCTACGACAATCAAATAGGTTGCATCGTACGGACAACCGCCACCATCAACGATGAGAAACTACCGAAGATAGATAATATGAGGACCTCCCTCCTAAAGAAGTTTCACCAGATATTCTTGTTCCCGGGCCAGAATGAAAAGGATTATAAAGATCCAGATAAGGACCCGACAATGAAGAAGATAAACAAACATGCCATGACCAAGTTTAGCGACGCGTTGGCCGCCTAGAAAACAAGGGTGAAAGCAAGGATCATCGACAACAAGGAGCCCTACTCCGAGATTGTAAAGGATAATCCGAAAATCACGGAAGAGCAGTTTCAAATATTCAAGGCGGCTTGCGAGGCCGAAGCTGCCAAAAAAGTGTAAGTACATGAAGGGGCTTCAACAGAGGAACATTGGGAGCCACCACCTCGGAAGCCGTGGTTACAGCGGGAAGAGGTCCAAATGGGCCAAGGAGGACACGGAAGTTGTGAGTCTGGGCATCCCAAACCCCTTGGAGTTCATTGTCCCGCAGGAGCGTGATGTCCTCAGGGCCCGGCACCGTTGGGACCCAGTGAAGAAGGTTTTCGAGACGAACGCGATCACGACGGAGTTCATCAGACTGCTGGTAATTTTAGTTTTTGATCAATTCGACTGCACGTTAGTCTTATTTGTAAACGATCATTGTGCCTTTTGTAGAGAGAGCAGCACAGGATTGCGGCCGAAAGCGACTCGCCATCTGAGGTGTTGGCGAGGCCCAAGTGGGACAGTCCATTCAACCGGGCATTGAACATATTGAAACGACTCCCGGTGGATACTCGACCGTCGTATGGACGTGTGCACGGTGTCAGAGATGGCGCCACGTGGAAGAAGTACTACAGTGAGACCAAGGAGGAGAGAAAGGAAAGACGGAGGTTAACCGAAGAAAACATCGACAAGAAGGTTGAGATTGTGGTTGAGAAGAAATCATATCAGACAGTCGCAACAGTGGTAGCTGCCGCAAAACAGATGGTTGTAGAGTCCACTTCCTTGGTTTTGGCCGTTTTCAATTAGACCAGGCAAAATCCAGAAAAAAATGCAGCGGACTTTCCCCTTGCTGACTTCTTGGGGAGTCGCTCGACTAGTGTCACACCAGCACCTGCAGCTGCAACTGCTCCCGCACCGAACGTGCTCGGCGGTGCTTCGTCTTTGGCTGATCTCGACGCCCTCACGGTATCTGTCACACCGGCCCCTTAATAAATGTATAGTCTCCCGTTTTTGTTGCCTTTCGGATGTCTCACATCGCAGACTTTTCTTTGCAGGCCAACGAAACCCCGTGCACCATATTGTACACCATCAGCGACCAGAAGGTGGACGTGGGGAAGGCTACGATAATGAAGCCAAAGGAACCATTGTTCCATAGCCGGCCGATCCCCCCGAACGTCTTCAAGGTTTCCGTGGCCAGTGTGAAACCAGGCCACGAGAATTTTCCTCCTCTGGTACTAGGGGGGATGACGACGAGACCCCGCGGCGGCTTGGTGATTGTTGCAATGGGTGGGTCATGTTGTGACCAAACAGTCTGCTTCGTCTGGAGGCGGCCGGGAGCACACCCATGAGCACGCAGCCTCAGCAAGGTATGAACATCAATGATGTCTACTACACAACCTTCTTCTTGTAGACGTTGTTGGGCCTCCAAGTGCAGAGGTTTGTAGGACAGTAGCAACTTTCCCTCAACTGGATGACCTAAGGTTTATCAATCCGTAGGAGGCGTAGGATGAAGATGGTCTCTCTCAAGAAACCCTGCAACCAAATAACAAAGAGTCTCTTGTGTCCCCAACACACCCAATACAATGGTAAATTGTATAGGTGCACTAGTTCGGCGAAGAGATGGTGATACAAGTGGTATATGGATAGTAGATAATAGTTTTTGTAATCTGAAAATATAAAAACAACAAGGTAACGAATGATAAAAGTGAGCGTAAACGGTATTGCAATGCGTTGAAAAAAGGCCTAGGGTTCATACTTTCACTAGTGCAAGTTCCCTCAACAATAATAACATAATTGGGTCACATAACTATCCCTCAACATGCAATGAACAGTCACTCCAAAGTCACTAATAGCGGAGAACAAACAAAGAGATCATGGTAGGGTACGAAACCACCTCAAAGTTACTCTTTCCAATCAATTCGTTGGGCTATTCCTATAAGTGTCACAAACAGCCCTAGAGTTCGTACTAGAATAACACCTTAAGACACAAATCAACCAAAACCCTAATGTCACCTAGATACTTCAATGTCACCTCAAGTATCCGTGGGTATGATTATACAATATGCATCACACAATCTCAGATTCATCTATTCAACCAACACATAGGACCTCAAAGAGTGCCCCAAAGTTTCTACCGGAGAATCACGACAAAAACGTGTGCCAACCCCTATGCATAGGTTCATGGGCGGAACCCGCAAGTTGATCACCAAAACATACATCAAGTGAATTACGTGATATCCCATTGTCACCACAGATACGCACGGCAATACATACATCAAGTGTTCTCAAATCTTTAAAGACTCAATCCGATAAGATAACTTCAAAGGGGAAACTCAATCCATTACAAGAGAGTAGAGGGGGAGACACATCATAAGATCCAACTATAATAGCAAAGCTCGCGATACGTCAAGATCGTGCCAAATCAAGAACACGAGAGAGAGAGAGAGATCAAACACATAGCTACTGGTACATACCCTCAGCCCCGAGGGAGAACTACTCCCTCCTCGTCATGGAGAGCACCGGGATGATGAAGATGGCCACCGGAGAGGGATTCCCCGTCCAGCAGGGTGCTAGAACGGGTCTAGATTGGCTTTCGATGGCTACGGAGGCTTCTGGCGGCGGAACTCCCGATCTATTATGCTCCCCGATGTTTTTAGGGTATATGGAGATATATAGGCGGAAGAAGTACGTCAGGGGAGCCATGAGGGGCCCACGAGGGTGGAGGGCACGCCCCCTACCTCGTGGCCTCCTTGAAGCTTCCCTTACGTGGACTCCAAGTATCCCGGGTTGCTTTCCTTCCAAAAATAAGTTCCGTGAAGTTTCAGGTCAATTGGACTCCATTTGTTTTTCCTTTTCCGTGATGATACTCTAAAACAAGAAAAAAACAGAAACTGGCACTGGGTTAATAGGTTAGTCCCAAAAATCATATAAAATAGCATATAAATGCATATAAAACATCCAAGGTTGATAATATAATAGCATGGAACAATCAAAAATTATAGATACGTTGGAGATGTATCAGCATCCCCAAGCTTAATTCCTGCCGTCCTCGAGTAGGTAAATGATAAAAACAGAATTTTTGATGTGGAATGCTAGCTAACATATTTCTCTAAGTAATTCTCTTCATTTTGGAAAGAATATTCAGATCCATAAGATTCAAGACAAAAGTTTAATATTGACATAAAAATAATAATACTTCAAGCATACTAGCAAAGCAATCATGTCTTCTCAAAATAACATGGCCAAAGAAAGTTATCCCTACAAAATCATATAGTCTGGCTATGCTCCATCTTCACCACACAACATATTCAAATCATGCACAACCCGATGACAAGCCAAGCAATTGTTTCATACTTTTTGATGTTCTCAAACTTTTTCAATCTTCACGCAATACATGAGCGTGAGCCATGGACATAGCACTATAGGTGGAATAGAATGGTGGTTGTGGAGAAGACAAAAAGGAGAAGATAGTCTCACATCAACTAGGCGTATCAATGGGCTATGGAGATGCCCATCAATATATATAAATGTGAGTGAGTAGGGATTGCCATGCAACGGATGCACTAGAGCTATAAATGTATGAAAGCTCAACAAAAGAAACTAGTGGGTGTGCATCCAACTCGCTTGCTCACGAAGACCTAGGGAATTTTGAGTAAGCCCGTCATTGGAGTATACAAGCCAAGTTCTATAATGAAAGATTCCCACTAGTATATGAAAGTGACAACATAGGATACTCTCTATCATGAAGATCATGGTGCTACTTTGAAGCACAAGTGTGGTAAAAGGATAGTAGCATTGCCCCTTCTCTCTTTTTCTCTCATTTTTTATATTTTTTATTTGGGCCTTTCTCTTTTTTATGGCCTCTTTTTTTCTTCTTTTTTTATTTGGGCTTCTTTGGCCTCTTTTTTTTCGTCCGGAGTCTCATCCCGACTTGTGGGGGAATTATAGTCTCCATCATCCTTTCCTCACTGGGACAATGCTCTAATAATGATGATCATCACACTTCTTTTTTACTTACAACTCAAGAATTACAACTCGATACTTAGGACAAGATATGACTCTTTATGAATGCCTCCGGCGGTGTACCGGGATGTGCAATGAATCAAGAGTGACATATATGGAAGAATTATGAACGGTGGCTTTGCCACAAATACGATGTCAACTACATGATCATGCAAAGCAATATGACAATGATGAAGCGTGTCATAATAACGGAACAGTGGAAAGTTGCAGGGCAATATATCTCGGAATGGCTATGGAAATGCCATAATAGGTAGGTATGGTGGCTGTTTTGAGGAAGGTATATGGTGGGTTTATGATACCGGCGAAAGGTGCGCCCTATTAGAGAGGCTAGCAATGGTGGAAGGGTGAGAGTGCGTATAATCCATGGACTCAACATTAGTCATAAAGAACTCACATACTTATTGCCAAAATCTATTATCGAAACAAAGTACTATGTGCATGCTCCTAGGGGGATAGATTGGTAGGAAAAGACCATCTCTCATCCCCGACCGCCACTCATAAGGAAGACAATCAATAAATAAATCATGCTCCGACTTCATCACATAACGGTTCACCATACGTGCATGCTACGGGAATCACAAACTTTAACGCAAGTATCTCTCAAATTCACAACTACTCAACTAGCATGACTCTAATATCACCATCTCCATATCTCAAAACAATTATCAAGTATCAAACTTCTCATAGTATTCAATGCACTTTATATGATAGTTTTTATTATATCCCTCTTGGATGCCCATCATATTAGGACTAAATTCATAACCAAAGCACATTACCATGCTGTTCTAAAGACTCTCAAAATGATATAAGTGAAGCATGAGAGTTCATTAATTTCTATAAAATAAAACCACCACCGTGCTCTAAAAAGATATAAGTGAAGCACTAGACCAACAACAAACTACTCCGAAAGATATAAGTGAAGATCAATGAGCAGTCGAATAATTACGCAACTATGTGAAGACTCTCTAATATTTAATAATTTCAGATCTTGGTATTTTATTCAAACATCAAGCAAAACAAAATAAAATGACGCTCCAAGCAAAAAACATATCATGTGGTAAATAAAAAAATAGCTCCAAGTAAAGTTACCGATGAACGAAGACGAAAGAGGGGATGCCTTCCGGGGCATCCCCAAGCTTAGGCTTTTGGTTGTCCTTCAATATTACCTTGGGGTGCCTTGGGCATCCCCAATCTTAGGCTCTTGCCACTCCTTATTCCATAGTCCATCGAATCTTTACCCAAAACTTGAAAACTTCACAACACAAAACTTAACAGAAAACTCGTAAGCTCCGTTAGTATAAGAAAATAAATCACCACTTAGGTACTGTTGTTAACTCATTCTAAATTCATATTGGTGTAATATCTACTGTATTCCAACTTATCTATGGTTCATACCCTCCGATACTACTCATAGATTCATCAAAATAAGCAAACAACACATCTAAAACAGAACCGTCAAAAACAGAACAGTCTGTGGTAATCTGGATCAAACGCATACTTATGGAACTCATAAAATTATAAAATAAATTTCAGGACGTGAAGAATTTATCTATTAATCATCTGCAAAAACAATTAACTAAATATCACTCTCAAAATAAAAATGGCAGCAATTCTCGTGAGGGCTAAAGTTTCTGTTTTTACAGCAAGATCAACATGACTTTCCCCACTTCTTCCCAACAGTTCTACTTGGCACAAACACTAATTAAAACATAAAACCACATCTAAACAGAGGCTAGATGAATTATTTATTACTAAACAGGAGAAAAAAGTAAGGAACAAAAATAAAATTGGGTTGCCTCCCAACAAGCGCTATCATTTAACGCCCCTAGCTAGGCATGATGGTTTCAATGATGCTCATATAAAAGATAAGAATTATAACATAAGGAGAGCATCATGAAGAATATGACTAGCAAATTTAAGTCTAACCCACTTCCTATGCATAGGGATTTTGTGAGCAAACAACTTGTGGGAACAAGAATCATCTTGCATAGGAAGGCAAAACAAGCATAACTTCAAAACTTTAAGCACACAGAGAGGAAACTTGATATTATTGCAATTCCTACAAGCATATGTTCCTACCTCATAATAATTTTCATTAGAATCATGAATGAATTAAACAATATAACAAGCACCTAAATCATTCTTTTCATGATCTACAAACATAGAAATTTTATTACTCTCTACATAAGCAAAATTCTTCTCATTCGAAATAGTGGGAGTATCATAAGAAACTCGAATACTAAAAATTGTTTCCACATTAAAAGAGTAATGTTCAGAAAAGGGGTAACCATAATAATGACAAGTTTTATAAATATAATCACTACTTTTTATAGCATAAGTATCATCACAATAATCATCATAAGTAAGAGGCATGCTATCATCATTATAAATTTGCATATCAAAAGTTGGAAGACTAAAAATATCATCTTTATTAAACGTAGCGTCCCCAAGCTTGGGACAAAAATTAATTGAAGAAAATATATTCTCAAAAACCTCATCTTTCCCCAAGCTTGGGCCTTTTCATATCATAAGCATAATCACTTTCATCATCAATAGTATGGATAGCGCCAATAGTATAGCAATTATCATATTCTTCCAAGCAAGTGCAAAAATGATTTTCAAGATCATAAGAAGTATCATTATCTTCCACAATTATATTTTCATGAGGTACAATAGTAATAGGAGCAGCATTATTTGGGAGAGATATCTTTTTACCTCTCTTCCTTTTTCTTTTCTTCTTCTTCACCACATCATGTGTGGGTTCAATCCTCTTTTTGGAGCTCCTTATTAATGAGATTGGTTGAATAGGAGGCTCCTCCTCGTTACCTGATTCATCATAAGAAATAATAGGAGGGTATTGGGAAGTCTCTTCCCTTTCATTAGTATTCTCTTCATCTTCTATTTCTTTTCTTTTCTTTATGTAATTGGCAATATAAGGATTTTCAATGCAATTCACCGCACAATATATATATATATATATATATATATATATATATATAGATTTCCTCTAGATCAAAACCAAGAAGTTTATAACGGGCAAATTCTGGAAGATGCCCAGTTATATGTTTCATTTCTTCGCAACCCACAAGAAAGCTAAGTTCATTATAATGTGTAAGGGAAATCAAATCATCACAATTTTTGGACACAATTAGATCATGAAACAATTTGCATCGGATAGCTAAATGACCACTTTCATTGCAAAGTTCACAAGTACAGCAAAGAAAATTTAAATTTTCAGCACAATCATCTAGCCTTTCTTGCAACAATTTAGTTTCTAAGTACTTATGCCTCTTGCAATATCTATCCTCCCTATTTGGTGTGTACTTACAAATCCAATGCACTCCTCAAAAATTGACATGTTTATAGGAGACATTTTCATCATAACTAGTGCAATCATCATTAGTACCATGGATATTCAAGGGGTTCATACTAACAAGATTGCAATCATGCTCATCATTAAAATATTTAGTGCCAAACATTTTAATGCATTCTTCTTCTAACACTTTGGCACAATTTTTCTTTCCATCATACTCATGAAAGATATTAAAAAGATGAAGCGTATGAGGTAAACTCAGTTCCATTTTTTTATAGTTTTCTTTTATAAACTAAACTAGTGATAAAACAAGAAACAAAAAGATTCGATTGCAAGATCTAAAGATATACCATCAAGCACTCACCTCCCTGGCAATGGCGCCAGAAAAGAGCTTGATGTCTACTACACAACCTTCTTCTTGTAGACGTTGTTGGGCCTCCAAGTGCAGAGGTTTGTAGGACAGTAGCAAATTTCCCTCAAGTGGATGACCTAAGGTTTATCAATCCGTAGGAGGCGTAGGATGAAGATGGTCTCTCTCAAGCAACCCTGAAACCAAATAACAAAGAGTCTCTTGTGTCCCCAACACACCCAATACAATGGTAAATTGTATAGGTGCACTAGTTGATACAAGTGGTATATGGATAGTAGATAATAGTTTTTGTAATCTGAAAATATAAAAACAGCAAGGTAACGAATGATAAAAGTGAGCGTAAACGGTATTGCAATGCGTTGAAACAAGGCCTAGGGTTCATACTTTCACTAGTGCAAGTTCCCTCAACAATAATAACATAATTGGATCACATAACTATCCCTCAACATGCAACAAAGAGTCACTCCAAAGTCACTAATAGCGGAGAACAAACGAAGAGATCATGGTAGGGTACGAAACCACCTCAAAGTTATTCTTTCCAATCAATCCGTTGGGCTATTCCTATAAGTGTCACAAACAGCCCTAGAGTTCGTACTAGAATAACGCCTTAAGACACAAATCAACCAAAACCCTAATGTTACCTAGATACTCCAATGTCACCTCAAGTATCCGTGGGTATGATTATACGATATGCATCACACAATCTCAGATTCATCTATTCAAACCAACACAAAGTACTTCAAAGAGTGCCCCAAAGTTTCTACCAGAGAGTCAAGATGAAAACATGTGCCAACCCCTATGCATAGGTTCATGGGCGGAACCCGCAAGTTGATCACCAAAACATACATCAAGTGAATCACGTGATATCCCATTGTCACCACAGATATGCACGGCAAGACATACATCAAGTGTTCTCAAATCTTTAAAGACTCAATCCAATAAGATAACTTCAAAGGGGATACTCAATCCATTACAAGAGAGTAGAGGGGGAGAAACATCATAAGAATCCAACTATAATAACAAAGCTCGCGATACATCAAGATCGTGCCAAATCACGAACACGAGAGAGAGAGAGAGATCAAACACATAGCTACTGGTACATACCCTCAGCCCCGAGGGGAGAACTACTCCCTCCTCGTCATGGAGAGCACCGGGATGATGAAGATGGCCACCGGAGAGGGATTCCCCCTCCGGCAGGGTGCCGGAACGGGTCTAGATTGGCTTTCGATGGCTACGAAGGCTTCTGGCAGCGGAACTCGCGATCTATTGTGCTCCCCGATGTTTTAGGGTATAGGGAGATATATAGGTGGAAGAAGTACGTCAGGGGAGCCACGAGGGGCCCACGAGGGTGGAGGGTGCGCCCAGGGGGGTGGGCGCGCCCCCCTACTTCGTGGCCTCCTCGAAGCTTCCCTTACGTGGAATCCAGGTCTCCCGGGTTGCTTTCCTTCCAAAAATAAGTTCCGTGAAGTTTCAGGTCAATTGGACTCCGTTTTTTTCCCTTTTCTGCGATACTCTAAAACAAGAAAAAAAAACTGGCACTGGGCTCTGGGTTAATAGGTTAGTCCTAAAAATCATATAAAATAGCATATAAATGCATATACAACATCCAAGGTTGATAATATAATAGCATGGAACAATCAAAAATTATAGATACGTTGGAGACGTATCAATCAACACCCCACTTACCCAATTAGCGTCGGGTGTCGGGTTGGGTGATAGCGGACGGGGTAAGGAAGAGGCTCCATTAGTCGCTGATAACGTCGACATGGATGAGGATGAGGATGATGATGGCACTCAACAGTATGTCTATACTGGCGCCTACTCAGGGTTTGAGCGTCATGTGTCGGTGCCTGAATTGCCGCCTCCGAAGGCTCAACATATTATAGACGACCTTCCGACAAAGAAGCCTAGGAAGAGAGCGAGGAAAGGCAAGAAAGCTGATTCTATGATCCAGCTGCCTCAGCAGCCTCGGGTTCAAGACCATATAGATATCACCGGTGCGGATAAATTGCATATCCCTGGTCAACCAATCCTACCTGCAACAGTGCTAAGGGCCAGATTCGGTGATCTAAGGAGTCTTCATGACGATGTGCTACGGATAGAGAAAGGCCTCATCGCCTTGAAAGATCCTGGATACCCACTCTACGTGGTTAACGTTCTGCGGCAATTGTCGTATGTCGACTTCTTCCCCGCGGATAAGTTCTTCCTTCGATCGATTACATATTCGACATGTTTCACGTGAAGAAGCTGGATTTTACGTTTGTCCGCCTTTATGCCTTGCACATGAACTACATCATCGGGGTTGCGCAGATACCTCATATCTATGTCGCTGACCCGTACTTCATGCACGAGAGCTTCTTGGGAGTCTGCGCAAAGCACCGTGAATACGCGAGAGAATACATCGTCAATTTCATGCTCGCCAATAAGGACAAGGAGGCGATTCTCATGCCTTATCATCCCCTGTAAGTCATCCGCGCAGATATCCTTCCTTAGATTTCAATCATTCATTTGCACGGTGGAGGCTAATTAATTTGAGGTGTACTTATTTTACGCAGCGGCGGGCACGCCATCCTCATCATCCTCTACCCCCGATACTCCCACGCTCTTTACTTGGACTCGTCGAAGAACATTCACAAAAAGGATTACACCCACATCAAGGATGTTCTCGACAGTGCTATGTTTTACTACGGAGCACGGGGTGGAGAGATCATGGACAAGAAGAGAAGGGGCGGCAGGCTTGCCTTCGGCCATAAGACCGACTTCTGCTGCATCCAGCAACCGAGTGGTTCTCTTAATGATGGATTCTATGTCCTACTGCTAATGATGACATTTGTATCTGCTAAAGATTCTTGTATAAAGCCTGTTCAAATACAAAACAAATATGCAGAAAAAACTACTAAAATTAGCAGTAGCGAGTGGAGAAAGTTAGCAGCAGCATGACAGTAGCAGTAGCGCGTCCAGCCCAAGCAGGCTAGAGCTATTAGCAGTAGCAAGCTTGCACGAAGCTAGCTGCTGCTACACTTGTATACCAGTAGCGCAGGCGCCCACGCGCTTCTGCTAAGTGTTAGCTATAGGGCCTTATTAGTAGCGCTGGTCCCCGCGCTACTAATGTACCTAAAACCCGCGTTGCTGCTAGGCTTTTCCCTAGTCCTTTCCATGTAGTGGAGGCGCTAGCAGGGCATCCTGCCTGTAAAACATCTCCATCTGGGTAGTACCGACCCTTAAGAACACGCGCGCGTAGACTGTCTGGCTTATCCAACAGTCGCCACGCCTGTTTGGCGAGCATTGCATCATTGAACAGCTCCAAGTCCCGAAATCCCAAACCTCCCTTGGATTTTGAGATAGCCATCTTCTCCCACGATTGCCAGTGCATTCTTGTCTTATCGAGAGTTTCATCCCACCAAAACTTTGACATCACTGCCGTGACTTTCTGGCATAAGCCTTTATTGAGCTTAAAACAGCTCATAGAATAGGTTGGTAGGGCTTGAATCACCGCTTTAAGAAGAACCATCCTCGCCGCAATTGACATTAGGATTTCGCAATATCCTTGTACCCTGGACCTTGCTTGCTCTTTCACATGGACAAAACTTTCTTCTGTGATCCGGCTCGCCGCCGTGGGCAAGCCCAGGTACTTCTCTGCAAGAGTTTCTCTGTGGATCTGCAAGTTACTTCTTACCCCTGCCTTCGCCGACACCCTTGTATTTGGGCTGAAAAAAACTAAGCTCTTGGCCTTGTTTACACACTGCCCCGAACCCAGGTGATATGCTTGAAGAATTTCATTCAACCTTTGTGCACTCCTTGAGTCAGCCTTCATGAAGACTACACAATCATCCGCAAATAAGAGATGTGAAATCCAAGGGGCTCTCAACCCAGGCCGTATACCTCTATTGACCCATCCAACATCATAGTTCTTCAACAAACAAAAGAGCCCTTCCCCGCACAATAGAAAAAAGTACGGGGAGACGGCGTCACCTTGTCCTATGCCTTTGGAGGGGCGAAAAGATGGCAACAGTTATCCATTCATCTTCACCTAAAATGTAATGGAGTTGACACATCTCATAACTAGAGATACCCATTCCTCAAAGAAACCCAGCTGCAACATGATTCCTTGGAGATACGCCCACTCTACGCGATAGTACGCCTTCATCATATCTAACTTGACAGCACACCACCCTTGTTTAGTTCTCTTCCTTTTCATAGCATGGATACACTCATAAGCCATGATGGCATTATCTGTAATCAACCGCCCGGGAACAAAGGCGCTTTGCTCCTCCGTGATGATATTATCTAGAACCTCCCTCAACCTGTTAGCCAAAATTTGGAATAGATTTTGTAAATAACATTACAGAGAGAAATTGGTCTATACTGGGTAATATTCCTCGGATTTTTAACCTTTGGGATAAGCACTAATTCAGTTTTGTTAATAACTTCCAGCATGTGCCCGCCGATTAAAAAGTTTAAAACAGATCGGGTAACATCCTCCTTAATTAGTGACCAGTCACTACTAGGAAAATGCTTATAGGTAGACATTTAGCAGTAGCGTTGGTTAGAGACCTCGCGCTACTGCTATTTAGTAGTAGCGCCGGCCAGCACCAGCGCTACAAGCGCACATTAGCAGTAGAGTTGTATTTCATGGCCAGCGCTACTGCTAATGGGCCACGCTCTCGGCCCCCTATTGCAGCTTTAGCTATAGCGCTGGGCCTCCACCCCCGCGCTGCCTCTAAGCCCACCTCTGCTTCCTCTCCCGCGCCGGCCCGCGCACCTTTCCCCTCACTCACACTCACACGCTCACACCAGATCGAATCCCTCAATCGTCCCTTGATCCGGCCGCCGCCCCCACGTCCTACTCCGGCCGCCCTCCCCCGCGCAGGCCCCTCTTCCTCCATCGGCCGCCCTTATTCCCCGCGCCGGCCATCCTCCCCTGCCCCCTGCACCGGCCATCCTCCCCCGCCGGTCGCCCCCCCCCCCCGCGCCGACCCTCCTCCACCGAGAGGTACTCCTCCCTCCTTCCTCCTCCTCCCTCCCTCCCTAGTTATAGTTATTAGAGAGTAGTTAATTATTTTCAATCCTAGTTGAAAAAATGTAGGTTCTTAGAATAATGTAGGTGTTTTAGTTGAATTTGTAGGTGTTTTAGTTAAATTTGTAGGTGTTTTAGTTAAAAATGTAGGTTTTTAGAATAATGTAGGTGTTCTTAGAATAATGTTGAATTTTTTAAGTGTATTTAAAAGAGTTTTAGGTGTTTTAGTTGTTTTAGGTGTAGTTAACAGAATTTTAGGTGTTTTAGTTGTTTTAGGTGTAGTTAACAGAATTCTAGGTATTTTTTAGGTAAAGCAATTGTTGTTATTTTTTTAGTTAAAGCAATTTTCCTGTTATATGCAAATTTGAAGTGGACATGTCATATTTTGAACATGTCACATTTTGGACATGTCATATTTTTCCGAGTGGCCTATGTTTTGCCAGAAATGCCAATTCGTTTACGTTCTGGCAAATTTCAGGCGCTCGATATGTCCTGTTTTTAGCAAAGGTCATGCCAATTTTTTCTAAGTGTTTATTAATTTTGTTTTCATGATTAAGCATTTTGTTCTCGACATTGACGATGCCTATCCCGCATCCTCGTCGTCGACTCGGCGGAGGACTCCTGGTTGAGGTGAGGGGCCATGTTCGGGACTGGGCTCCGCTGGGCTGGTACTGGGTTGTGCTACCTTCTGGTGAGCGCAGGTTAGTGAGGAGCCAGCCTGTCGTCGACCCGGAGCTTCTTTGGTGACGGTCACGTGGGCCTGCATCGGTGGAGAGGCTTGAGTCCCCCGCGCAAGTGGTACAACACCGTGTCACGGAGGAGAACGCGCACGTCCAATGCTACTTGGTTGCGTTGGCGAACGGCCGATTCCCCAATACCTGGCAGATTCTTTGGGGATCTCACCGGAGCTATGATCCGGTGATGGTTCCTTCTCTTTGGGTGTCCACCGCGGCCCACTGAACCTAGAGGAGCTATTATTCGAGATGTATTAGTGATATTATCTGATGATCTTTGCTACAAACTACTATATATGTATTCGATGATGGATTATTAATTACCTATTAGTTATTTTCTTATTGAATGCAAAAGATGAGCGTGGTTTGTGCTACAAACTACTATATATGTATTCATGATGGATTATATGATGATCTTTTCTACAAACTACTACAAACTACAAATTTTAGGTGTTTTAGTTGTTATATGATGATCTTTGCTACAAACTACTATATATGTATTCGATGATGGATTATTAATTACCTATTAGGAAATGTCTGACGACGAAAGGGAATTCTCTATGTGCGGGTACTGCGAAGATGAGCGCGGTCTGTGCGACAGGCCTCACCTGGTAGAAGGTCGGCGCTTCAGCATCAAGCTCCAAGAGACCTTCGATGTTGAAACGTTACGCAACGACGACAAGTGTTTTTTGTTATTTTTTGCACGACTTCTCTGCTTCTTCAACGTGTAATTTCCGTCTTTTACAATTCGACTAGCTTATCCCATGCCATGCAAGACGCTATGTCTTGGAGAAGATGGGTTTTGAAGATCATGAAAGAATGGAGACAAAGATAATTCAACTAAGGACCCATCATGGTTATGATTTTGTTGTAAATCTATATAATTCTGTGAACTCATCCAATTTTGGTTGCCTGAATTGGGAAGCCCTTTGCAAGGCGTATGATTTTCATGAGGGTATGCTTCTCACCTTCGATCTTGGTGATCCTGACATCGACGAAAATGATATGACCATTTGGGTCCTTATTGACACGCTTCCAGTTCTACCGCTGTGTGAGTTTCTTAAACATATTTACTAAGTAATTTATATTGTTTATTTCAAAATATTTGACAGCTTATTTCCATTGACAACTTATTTTCATTCTTCAAAAAATGTACGGAAAATGGTAGACAGAACCTACTACTACAATGATGAAGCACAATTAACTTATAAGGAGCAAGATGGTCTTATCGCATTTTTTTACTAATCTTGAGAAGTACAATAGCTATTATCAAACTCCTCCACATTATGGTCAATACGTGCCACTAGTGCACGTGTTGAACTACGGTAACATCAATGGAGATATCATGGTAAGATTTTCTACCATTACGACATCCGTGCATCTTTTGCATTAATTCTTCTAAAACTAAACTACATTGCTAACTACAAAGTTATTACTATGTTTTTGAACAGAAAATCCTGATTGATTGTGTGCCTCATCTGATGTTGCCGAGAGGTCGCGTTAATGTTCTGAGCTTACGACCACCACGGCCAGGTCAGCCGCAGTATCCACATCACTCCTGTCCATACCGGATTTCTATAAGCAAGGAAGCCATGATAATAAATGATTTCAAAAAATGTTTGAACCATCGTAGAGAGCTACTTGGAAGTAACATTGTGCGTAGGCCAAGACTTGGAGACAGGATGATCTCCGTTCTTTATTATGAAGAGTTTTCGTTAATGGAGAGTCAATGCCTATCTTGTTTTATGATATTTTACCTAAGATAGGGTAGAGTAGGTCCTATGAGAGGAGTAGGTCGTAGCTAGAATGTGTTATTATGTGCTACAATGTGTTAGAGTTGATGATGATGATGATGAGGAGGAGTTATGATTATGACTAGTGACCAACTTGTTATATGATGTCTCATTGACGAACATTGTTTGGTGGTGATGACAAGTGGTAATGAATATGCTATTTAAACAGACTAGTTCATGATGAGTTGTTATTGTATAAAAGATATATCTGTTTAAACATGTACAACGCCAAAATGCTAATAAAACACGAATGTTAGCAGTAGCGCTGGCCTAAAAATGCGCTACTAGTACTTGAACTTACCAGTAGCGCTGGCCTAAAAACGCGCTACTGCTACAAAATAGCTGTAGCGCCGTAGCAGTAGCGCTGGTGCCCGCGCTACTGATAGCACAAAAACCAGCGCTACTGGTAAGCTTTTCTCTAGTAGTGAGTGGTGCTGATAGAATCCCGCATGGAATCCGTCTGCTCCCGGCGCCTTCGCCGGCGCCATGGCGAACAATGCTTTCTCTGCCTCATCTGCACAAAAGGGCCTATTTAGCCGATCATTCATCTCATTAGTCACCATGCTTGGTACATGGTGCAACACTTCATCCATCACCACTTCATCTTGAGCTGTGTGTAAAAATTTTGTACCTCAGCTCTCACCTCATCCCTACTATCAATGATCGTTCCATCTGACTTCTCGAGCACAAGAATTTTATTTTCATGCTTCCTCCGTGATGCTTGAGCGTGGAAGAACCCAGTATTTTGGTCGCCTGCCTTAAGCTAGTCAGCCCTCGACCTCGCTCTCGCCATGATTTCCTCTTTCAGCAAGAGATCATTCAGCTGCCTTGCCAGCTCCTTCTCCCTGCTGGACGAGCCATGGTACAGAGAGTTCGCCTTCTCTCTCTCAAACTCCTTCCTCACCTTCTTCAGTTTACGCTTTATATCCCCCAATTTTTTTTGTTTCCAATCAGTTAGGTGGCCCTGCATGTCATATAACTAGGAGTTGAGGTCCTCAAGTGTAAGAGCTCCCTTCTTCTTATCCCATGCAGGCACCACCGTGGGCTCATACGACTCTTCCCGTCTCCATGCTTCCTCGTAGACAAAGCGGCGTGGCCAGCTATCCTCCCACTGCACCAGTCTCTTAATCTTTATGACTAACATGCAGTGATCTGACTGTGGTGATGGTACGTGCCTCACCCCTGTATCTCCATACTCCTGGATGAAGGCCAGGTCGGCTAAGTATCTGCCCAAGCGCACCTTTACATTTGCGGCGCCTTCTTTACGATTATCCCATGTATACGGGATCCCGGTAAAACCCAGATCCTGGAACTTGCATTCATCGATGGCCTCATGGAAGCCTTGCCTTTGCCATTCCACCCTTTCATTAGCACCGAAATATTCCATATTGTCCGTGATCTCATTGAAGTCCCCACCACACAGCCATGGGACATCACTTTGGCACCGTAACCACTTCAAAAGTATCCAGCTCTCACTCCTTTCATTCCTCTTTGCTTTGGCATAAAGGCCTGTAAAACGCCACTCTTTCTGGTCGCTACCCACATTCTTTACCATAACATCTATATGCTGGTTAGATAAATTGTTGAGCTTAACATCCACCTCTCTAGACCAGAAAAGGGCAAGTCCTCCGCTCAGCACGTTACTGCTGATAGGAATACATCCTTCGAAGCCAAGTCTTGCTCGCATATCCGCTACCTTGTTTCCCTCAATCTTCGTCTCTGATAAGAAGACTAAGGTGGGCGCTTCAACCCTCACCAAATGGTGAAGTTCACGAACTGTCTCCGGGTTCCCAAGCCCACGACAGTTCCACGTTATGCAATTCATTTCTCCCGGCGGGGCTGTACAACAGCCGCCGCCTGCTCACTAGTGGTTCCCCCTTCGGCATGTTTCTTCTTTTTTGAATCCCTACTATCTTCCTTGGATGTACTCGGTTCATCGCCCTCCATGGATCTTTTCTTATTCAAAGTATCCTGATCCAAGATCATAAGCTGGTTTGACCTATTGGTGTGGCCCTCAGGCCCCAACTCCACACGACGGTACACCCTTTCCCGGCCTCTGCCTCTGGCTTTGTCGTTGCCCCTTCTAGGACCAGCGTGACCAGTAGCTCCGCCCCGGGAATTAAACTGATACACTGCGTTCCTGACCATGCTTGCATTGTTTTTCAGTGGTGATGTTACCTCCTCACCCTTCTCTACTTCCTCTTCTTCAGCATACCATTCCTCATCTCTCCTGGCTCCCTGCCTTCCCCCATTGCCGCTCACTGGGGGTGCATTCGCCCAGTTCTTGCGGGATCCAGCCCATCTAAGCTTCTCCCCATATGGCAAACATCCATCATCATCCCGTTCCCCTGGGTCCGGGCAAAAAGCATCTGCATGTCCAAGCCGGCCACACGAGAAACAAAATTACGGCAGTCCTTCATACTGAATATCATACAAGATGGATTCCTTTGTCCTCGCCGATTCTAACTGCACCCACCTCATTAGGGGTTCCTGCACTCTAATCCATATTCGTGCTCTGAGGGACTCACCAAAAGAAAAACCCTTTGAGTCCACATCCAGCTTGATTACCTCTCCCATCATACCTGCAATTCGCTCAGGCCATGGCGGGTATCGGAGATTGAAGGGCAGGTTGATTACCCTAGCACAAATTTGCAACTTCTCGATTCCAGTCGGATGGCCGGGCCCTGAAATCAAATAGCTCCAAAATCACTGCATGTTTTCCAACCATCGACGGCCCACCTCCATAGATGTGATCACGATCACATTGATTCTCCAAATTTGCAACAAAAGTGTTCTCCCCTACCGGGTTAAAACTCAGTCCCATTGGGTTTCCCCAGGCTGGTCGGAGGGCATCTGCGATTGAATTAACATGGATGAACTTGCGGTGCAGAACCCTCCCCACCAAGGCCACTTGGAGTGCCTCTCCTTCCAACTCCTGATCGTCTACTACCAGCTTCTTGCTTTCCTTGTCTGTCAGTTTCATCTTCTCCATCATATGCTCCACTTTCTCCCTCGACTTCCTTGATTCCTCTGACGCCATGTCGCCCGTCCCAAAAACCCTAGATGCCACCTCCCCTCGCGCTCCAAGGGTGGGTAGGGGTACCAGGACCCCCCTGCTCACCCCGAGAGCAGCCGCAGAGAAGGCGTCGATCAGGGCTTGGGTACAGCGCGGAGATCGTCTAGGATGAGTGCGCGCGCGTGGGAGATCGGGATCGCCGCCCGCCGCCGCCTGTCCTGCCACTAAACCCTAGAAAACGGTTCGGGCAAATACTTTTCTTTTGATTGATTGACACGGTAAACCGTGCGTGTGCAGTTGTAGACTGTAAACTGTGTTCTCGTCTAGGTACGCGCACTTGCCGTTGTTTCTCTCTCCTTTTAATTATCTTGTCACATCAGTTTTTTCATCTACTTGGCAACCTTTACCTTGTAAGGTGTACCTATAAAGCGGGCGTAAAGCCTGCATGGTGATGCAACAGAAACTTCTTAAAGCAAAATGAGGAAGTTGTGACTGCACCAGAAAACATTGTCTCGCGACACAACTGTTTTCTCTTCTGTGCGCATGTGTAGCTGGACAAGACGTTACACTGGGAACTAGCAGCAGCTAGCAAGGGGAGAAAGAGAGCAGAAGGGAGATAGACCGCGAGGGGGGCAAGGCAAACCAAACCAAATGGTGTTGGGCTTGGCGAGGTACGTACGTACGTAACGCAGACATCAGCCCTGCGTTCGTTGGACAAAAAAACGCCTGCACCCTTCCAGCCGTATGCGCATGCACCGGCGATTGGGGCGCATGGGGACAGGCGACTTCCTATTCAAAATTTTGTCACAGTCCAGCCCTGCTCCAGGCCATGGCCACTGCACATACACACTCACACACACCTCCTCTTACCCTCCCTCTCACCCATATACATACAGTATGAGTCTGCCACCGCAGTGAACAGCGCCATCAGCCGCGCGGCCGGTGGCACCAGTGTCCCTCCAGGCCAGCTACATGCAGAGCTCACTGCAGGGGGTGCATGCAAATGCAACACCTCCGCCCCTGCGGATCGATGGATCACACTGGGGAGATCGTGGCCGCTTCAGCTCCAGCTGCCACCGTCTCCTCCTCTTGCCAACTCCCGGCGATGTCGGCGGCGGCACGCAGCGCCTCCGCGCCCGCGCCGAGCAGGCCCCGGCCGGAGAACCCGACGCAGTACAGCCCGTTGGGGCCTCTCCAGTTGCTGGGGCACCGGGCCTTGGGCTTGCCGTCCTCCGTGAAGAACCCGTCGTCCTGCACGCACGCACGTCGTGGAACGGAATGGCATCAGTAATGCGTTCTGTTGCGTTTGTGGAAAGCGTTTGCTTGCCATGCATGTCGAGAGGGCTATTACCTGGAGCCATGACGGGACATTGCTCCTGTAGCCGGTGGCGAAGATGACGGCATCCAAGGCCATTTCGTTGCCGTCCACGAACCTCGCCCCGTTGCAGCCCAATGACTCCACTTCTGCCACCACCTGCACACACAAGCCATCCATCAGAACCTCAGACGTGCACATGCCAGAAATATATACAAATGAATATAGAAAAATACTGAGAGAGAGAGAGAGAGGTGTTTGAAGTCAAAAAGAATGTGCACACACTGTACGGGGATTGTTGCTACTTGCAAGAGCTCATCACAAGGTTATGCTACGCATGAGTGAGAGATCATTGGAGGTCGCGCTCGACAGGAGGCTCTGTGGAGAATGCCATGGAGGCAGTGCCATTTTTGTTCCCACACGTCTAATTTCTCTACCTAGCTACGTCGTGGACAAGGCGACAGTTACCAAAAGTACACACGCCTGCATCAGGCAGATCAAGTGGTAAACTAGAGGCCAACAAAGGACAGGCAGAAAGAGGTAAAACCGTAAAATCTCACTCCACTCAGCAACAAAGATCAACCGAGGTAGAACGTTGTAGAAACCTCAAAAGCGATCGGCAGTTGGAATGGCAT
This sequence comes from Triticum urartu, assembly GCF_056163025.1. Lineage (NCBI taxonomy): Eukaryota > Viridiplantae > Streptophyta > Magnoliopsida > Poales > Poaceae > Triticum > Triticum urartu. The sequence goes on from NC_141876.1 coordinate 554,729,734, forward strand.
GCACAAGAAACAAGTCTCTCTCTTGACTTTTCTTCTTCGCCAACCACTAGCTAGCAAGCATATCCTTCCGAGAGAAGAGAGAAGTAACCATAACCATACCTTGATGTCTCCGGATTTGATGAAGGACCATGCTCCCACGTCCAGGACAGGGCTCTTCCCGGTCACCTCCTTGATCTCCAAAGGCCCCAGCTTGGGCCTCTTCAGCCCGTACTTCTCGGTGTCCCCTAGAATCATCCTTGCAACTATGAGGAGGAACCTGTCCACCAGCTTTACCGGCAGCCATCGCAGCAGCTTCATGGCTATCCCAAACGTTGAGGATCCCAGCATCTCCCTTGGTAAAACATGCACCTGTTTCATCATTCCATACAAAAATATAGATGAGCTCAAGTGCAAGATATTCAAATAAGTTGAAGGGTGAATGCTCATGCATATAGAAAAAGACCATAACCTCGTGCATACACTGAGAGAAGCAGAGTTCTTATATACTACGGTAGCTAGATATATACTCCCTCCGTTTTTAAATATAAGCTTTTTTAGAAATTTCAGTGCGGACTACATATGAAACAAAATGAGTGAATCTACGTTCTAAAATACGTCTATATACATCCATATAAAATCTCCAAAAAGTCTTATATTTAGTAATGGAGGGAGTAGCATATAACATATGAGTATTATCAAGAAGCACACTAACATGTTACTAGTACGGAAGATGGTGACCACATATGCATATGTTCTTCTGTTTATAGAAAGGCAAAGAGGGAAACTATTGAAACTCCAGGGCGTAATATAAAGGGGGTCTCAAAACAGGCAAGCATCACACAGCATGTGTAGCATCAAGAAACCCGACGAATCAAGAAAGCAATGTCTCATGGAAGAAAGCGGGAAGAGAGGACTTGGTTCACTTACGCCACTCCGTACTGACATGAAAGGGATGGCACCATGCTCGCACAGGTCCAAGCACATCTCCATCCCGGAGTTGCCACACCCCACCACCAGCACCCTCTTGCCCTTGAACCTCTCTCCGCTCTTGTACTCGCTGGAGTGCAGCACCTCCCCGGCGAACCTCTCCCTCCCCTTCACCCTGGGCACCACCGCCTCCGCGTTCTCCCCGCTGGCCACCACCAGCCACTTGGACACGTACTCCGTTACCTCGCCGCCGTCCGCCGCCGCGGTCACACGCCACATCGACGTCGCCTCGTCGAACCGCGCCCGGGTGACCGTGCGGCCGAACAGCGGGGAGATGGAGAAGTGCGCGGTGTAGGAGTGGAGGTAGCGGAGGAACTCGCGCTTGCTCGGGTAGGTGGGGAACTCCGGCGGGAAGCGGACGTGGGGGAGCTCGCAGAAGACCTTGGGGAGGTGCAGGCGGAGGCGGCCGTACGTGCGGTTCGTCCAGAGGTCGGCGATGCCGTCGGAGCGCTCGAGGATGGTGAAGGGCACCGAGTGCCGGCGAAGGGTGGCGGCCACGGCGAGGCCCGACGGGCCGGCGCCGACGATGATGGGGCCGTTCACAATGCACGAGCTCTGCCTAGGGCTCGTGCCACCATTACCTTGCTGTGCTTGCATGGCATCCATCGACCAATGGCGCAAGAACCAATAAGCCTAGAGCTAGCTTGGCACACAAACACACAACTCTCTCTCTATCTCTCTCCTTGGAAGATTACACTCCCAAGCTCACGGAATGGAATGTGGAGAAGAAGACACGACCTAGCTAGCCCTACGAGTTGTCGAATGCGTATCTCTTCTTTGCCTCTAGTCTCTGAAAGAAGCTAGATGTAGGCACAAACCTAAAGCTGCTAGTGACATCGTCTTCTTGTTGCATGTACTACAGTAGTACCAGTGTAAGCATGGAGGAGGAGAAAGGCGTGATCAGAAGCTATTTGGCTACCTCAGTGACCTCAGAACCTATGTATGTACTGCAGAGGTCCCTCTCGCCTATATATAAGGAGAAGTGAATGTAAAGGGACAGCTTACATTGTACATGACTATTTTTATGAGTACTGTCACCACTGTTGGCATGACTGTAAACCAATCTTTTCAGTACAAAAAGGAAAAGGAAACTAAATATAAGATGTTTAGGATATTTTAATATGGACTACACACGGATTGAAATGAGTGAACAAACACAGTAAAATGAGTCTACATATGTCTGAAGCAGGACAAAAGTTATTTTTTTTTGCGAAAAAGCATAAAAAAAGTTAGAACATCCTAATAATGAACGGATGGAGTGCTTTATAGTTTATACTCCCTCCGATCCAGAATATAAGATGAATTGTTTTCCGTACAAGTCAACCATTTAAATGTTTAACCAAGATTATATAATAAAATAACAACATTTGTAATACCTAATGGATAAAAGATGAATCTACTTTTCATGATGGATCAAATGATATTAATTTCATATTATGGATATTGATATATTTTTCTAAAAACTCGGTCAAACATGCATTCGTTTGACTTTTGAGAAAACAAATACACCTTATATACTACATCCGTCTCATATTAATTGATAATATGAAGCTCAGACGGATCTAGCCGTAGTATATACCAATTATATTCCTTTGTTTTCTTATTCATAGGCATGCCTAGAACGCAGATATATCAGATCGTATGAGATCTAGCCATGCAATGTACTTCGAAAAACTAACCACGTAAGGTGTATGTGCCCTCCCTTGTCAGGAATGCATGAACATTGTTTCCAGTGTTGGATCTGCATATCTAGAGGTGAATCCTTCCTTCCTTTCTTCATGGTGGTCCTTGGTTCTCTCCTAGATTCAACCAATCATTTCTTTGTCTGCTGAGAGGAGTGTTGCATTTGTTAATATGGGTGATGCTCGAATATCCATGCTGCAAATAATATATATTTTTCCCTTTTTGATAGCATGGAAGCACACATCGATGAAGAAACATTGCGACTTCACAACGAAAGGAAGGGAGGCCCATACGGAGCTCTATACCGTGCATCTTGCTAGCAAGTAGGCGATGCTGATCCGGACATTCTGCTACCTGACAAAGAAACCTTGCAGGTCAACGCTTCGCTTGAACTTAAGATCTAGTAGTAGAAGCTTTCTGGAGCTTTTGCTTCATTGTAGTCCACTCGCGTAGTTACTTTGGGCACGGTTGCTACTTTATTTCGCTGGAGGTTTATATGGTACTAGAAGCTAAAACGTGCTTCACCGGGCTAACAAAAATATGTACTCCTGGAGGTTTATATGGTACTAGAAGCTAAAACGTGCTTCACCGGGCTGTTTTTCACTCGTATTGTAGTATGGGCGGATCTAGGGGTGCCATGGTTGCCATGGCACCCCTACAAAAAAACAAACTAGTGTATATGTATACTTAACCTTAATTTTATAATAACCTAATGCTATTTTTAGACAATTTGTTGAATCTATAATAAGATGATGCAACCGGGACTAATGTATATATTGAGCTGTGACCAAAGCCTTGTTTTCTACTAGTGAAACATCAATACATTAGTACAAGTTTTGAGTAAATTACACCAAAGTAATATAATTTGGCTTTAGTCCCGGTTCGAGCGGCTAAAGGCATTAGTCCCGGTTTGAGATACGTACCGGGACTAAAGGGTGCGATGCCCTTTACTCCCGGTTCGTGTCTCAAACCGGGACTAAAGGGGTTCGTGTCTCAAACTCTGCCCCCCTCCCCCCTGCCCCCCTTTATTGCCATTTCAGTTTTGAAAAAAACAAAATAAAATGATAAAAACTTCAAAAAATAAAATCCTTTGAGATGTAGTTACTACATCTACTAGTTAGGAAAAATTTAAAACTTAAATTTGGATATTTTTGCAAAAAAATGTTATGAAAAAGTAAAACGGCTATAATTTTTGCATACGATGTCGGAAAAAAAACGTATAATATATCAAAATGTTCAGCACAAAAATCCGCATCCGATGTCACCCATATTTTTCTAATCTCATCTACCCTTCTATGTATCACGTTGTCTAGTGTCAATGGATTCAAGAAAACCATGCATAGCTTCATCATTAGCCGGAAGTAACAGGCGCGTGATGATATGAAGCTCTCCAAAATTATTTTGGAACGGAGTCCTGATAGGATAATTCGCTTCTTGGTACGAAGTTCAGCAAGAGCCTTTCGAATATCGCTATTTAGATGGCCTTTACTGAACTTCGTACCAAAAGGCGAATTATCCTATCAAGACTCCGTTCCAAAATAATTTTGGAGAGCTTCATACCATCATGCGCCTGTTACTTCTGGCCAATTATGAAACCATGGATTTCTTCAATACTTTGACACAAGAGAATGTGAAAATATAGAATGGTAGATGAGATCAGGAAAAATATGGATCAACTTAATTATGCACATCCATAATGGGCGCATTCTTGATAAATCTCTAGGGTTTGGGTGTCCTCGAGAGTTGGTCGAGCGAGAGGGGGTTGATCGACGTCCCCCTCTCGACCCTTCAGCGATACTCGACCCTCGACCCCTCATGTCGAAGTTATCGGGGAGGGGGTATATTGACCCCCCTCACGTCGAAGTTATCGGGGAGGGGGTTATATCGACAACGACATACCCGATAAAAAATAAGAAGAGGAAGAAGAAGAAAAATAAAGAGGAGAAGAAGAAAGGAATAGAGGAGAAGATCGAAGAAAAAAAGAAAAAAAAGGTCTCTTCTATTTTTTTCTCTCCTCTTCTTCTCCTTCTTCTCTTTCTTATCCTCTATTCCTAAAACTAATCCTAAAACTAAGCTAAACTAAAACTAAAACTAAACTAAACTAAAACTAAACTAAACTAAAACCAAACTAAAATTAACCGAATTAAATAAACTAAACTAAACATAAACTAAAATAATCCTAAAACTAAACTAAACTTCTCCTCCTCCCTTTTTTTTCTTCTTCTGTTTCATCCTAAAACTGTATGAACAAAATTACAACAGAAAAAAATCATAAAAAATCTATGAACAAAATTACAACAAAAAAAATCATAAAAATTCTATGAAAAATTGACATATTCGTTGCATATGAACATACAAACATTTGCATATTCTACAATAATATCACCAAAAAATCTATGAACAGAAAAAAAATTCTAACTTTTGCATATGAACATATATACATCATCATCTACTACTACAAATAAAAAAATTCTATATTCTTTGCATATGAACAAGGGCCGGCGTCAGCGTTGGGGCGGGCGCGCGGCGGCATTGGGGCGCGGGGGGGGGGGGGGATGAGAGGAGGGGGAACGACGCGGTGAGGCTCACAGTGTAGGGGAGCGGCGGCAAGGTCGGTGCAGTGCTTGGAGCGCGCGAGGCGTGGTCGGGGAAGGGCGCGGCGAGGTCGGTGCAGGGCGCGGCGAGGCCGGGGCAGGGGCGACGGCGACGACGGAGACGATGGACGGGGATGGGGTAGCCTGGCAGCGCTGATGACCTCGGCGTCGTCGGCCACGAACTGACGATGGAAATCTGAAAATTTCCTAAGTGTTGCTTATATAGCAAAGGCTTTAGTCCCGGTTGGTGGTCCCGTTAGGTGCCATGAACCGGTACCAATGCACCCCTTTCGTCCTGGTTGATGCTACCAACAGGGACCAAAGGCCTTGCGCTGGCGCGGTGCGATGGGATGTTTAGTCCCACCTCGCTAGTTGAGAGACCTCGAGAGTGGTTTATAAGCGCTGTTGCGCCCACCCTCTCGAGATCCTCTCAATTGCAGGCTTTCGGGCCTACTCTCTCACTTCTTGCCTGTGGGCCTACTCCGAGCCTGAATCCTGGCCCATGGTTTGGTTTCTAGTCGTATTCAGGCCGTGGTGGCCAAGTAGGTGGCATTTTTTCATATATATTTTTTCTAGTTTTTTGTTTTCTTTTTTGCTTTATTCATTTTATTTTGTTTCTACTTACAACAAAATACTTACTGTTTTTCAGTGATTCTTTTTCGTTTTAGGTAATAAAAATTATAAACTTTCTGTTAGTGGCATTAGTTTTCCGATTTGAATAGTTTAAATTTGAATTCTTTGAATTTGTGTGAATCACTAGTTTGTGATTAAATTTACTATAAAAATAGATTTTGGAGTGATCCTTTTTCCTGCTATTTAATATTACTGTGTTTTATCATTATATTCAAAAATATTTTTTGTTATTTTAGTTTCTAACAAAAAAATCTTTATGATAATTCTTTTTGCTATTAAGTTTCTAACAAAAAAAGTTCTTTATGAAAATTCTTTTTGCTTTTAATGTTTTGATCAGAAAATACTTTAATAATTTTAGTTGCATAAATTTTATATAATTTTAGTTTCAATAATACTAGAGGTTTATAAAAGCTTTTTAGTTGATTCCTTTTGCTATTAGAGTTTCATTAATGTTTTCTAGTTGATTCTTTTTTCTATTAGAGTTTCATTAAAGTTTTCTAGTTCGTTCTTTTAGTTTATTTTTTTGCTAATATAGTTTCATAAAAGTTTTCCAGTTCATTCTTTTTATATTAGTTCATTCTTTGAGTTAAATGACCCTGAAATTGAAAAGCACTTCAGATGAACTCTGAAGAGGTTGAAAATTGGCATGGTACCATCATTTAACCCACATATCATGTGCTAAAAAGTTGAGAGATTTATGGCAAAAACTGGATGCACTTCGTGTACAAAATGGACAATCTCTTTCGAAGTATCAGGGTTTCAGACGAAAACTCATCTGTTACAAAGGGATTTCATTTTTTTAAACTTATTTGAACTCCAGGCTTTTTGCGTGTTCAAAATGAACCATTCAAAGCCACACCATCAATTTTCAACCCTTTCTGACTTCATCTGTTATTTTTCATGCATTTACTGATTTTTTTAGCTAAATGACCCTGAAATTGGAAAGCATTTCAGATGCACTCTAAAGAGGTTGAAAATTGGCATGGTATCATCATTTCACCCACATAGCATGTGCTAAAAAGTTGAGAGAGTTACGACAAAAATTGGATGCCCTTCGTGTACAAAATGGACAATCTCTTTCGAAGTATCACGGTTTCAGACGAAAACACATCTGTTACAAAGGGATTTCATTTTTTTGAACTTATTTGAACTCCAGACTTTTTGTGTGTTGAAAATGAACCATTCAAAGCCGCATCATCAATTTTCAACCCTTTCTGACTTTCTGTCTTCACTTTTTCTTCGCTTGTGTCCTTTGCTTATTACGCCGTAACCATGGATATTCTTCATCGCTTAACAGGGTGCTTGGGCCAGCCTTGACTTTGAAGGGAGGAATTTCATGAAAATTTTCATAATCTTCAGACATGTCTGTCTTGCCCTCCAATCCCACAATGTCACTTTTTCCTGAAAGAACTATGTGGTGCTTTGGCTCATCGTATGATGTATTCGCTTCCTTATCTTTTCTTTTTCTCGGTTTGGTAGACATGTCCTTCACATAGAAAACCTGCGTCACATCATTGGCTAGGACGAATGGTTCATCTGTGTACCCAAGATTGTTCAGATCCACTATTGTCATTCCGTACTGTGGGTCTACCTATACCCCGCCTCCTGATAGATTGACCCATTTGCACTAAAACAAAGGGACCTTAAAATCATGTCCGTAGTCAAGTTCCCATATGTCCACTATGTAACCATAATATGCGTCCTTTCCCCTCTTGGTTGCTGCATCAAAGAGGACACCGTTGTTTTGGTTGGTGCTCTTTTGATCTTGGGCAATCGTGTAAAATGTATTCCCATTTATCTCATATCCTTTGTAAGTCAATACAGTTGAAGATGGTCCCCTGGACAACGAGTACAACTCATCAGAAACAGTGTTGTCACCTCTGAGACGTGTTTCCAACTAACTACCGAAAGTCCTAATGTCTTCACATGTAATCCAATCGTCATACTGCTCCGGGTGTTTGGAGCGCAGACTGTTCTTGTGTTCATTGACATACAGGGTCACCATGATAGAGTTCTGTAGAACTGTGTAGTGTGCTTGAGACCAAGAATGCCCGTCCCTACATATTATTGAGTCCCCTCCAAGCATGCCTTTTCCAGTCAGACTCCCCTCATACTGCGATTGAGGGAGACCAATCTTCTTAAGGCCAGGAATGAAGTCAACACAAAACCTAATGACATCCTTTGTTTGATGGCCCATGGAGATGCTTCCTTCTGTCCTAGCACGGTTATGGACATATTTCTTTAGGACTCCCATGAACCTCTCAAAGGGGAACATATTGTGTAGAAATACAGGGCCCAGAGTGACAATCTCGTCGACTAGATAAACTAGGACGTGCGTCATGATATTGAAGAAGGATGGTGGGAACACCAGCTCGAAACTGACAAGACATTGCGCCACATCACTCCTTAGCCTTGGTAGGATTTCTGGATCGATCACCTTCAGAGATATTGCATTGAGGAATGCACATAGCTTCAGAATGGCTAATCGAACATTTTCCGGTAGAAGCCCCCTCAATGCAACCGGAAGTAGTTGTGTCATAATCATGTGGCAGTCATGAGACTTTAGGTTCTGAAACTTTTTCTCTGGCATATTTATTATTCCCTTTATATTCGATGAGAAGCCAGACGGGTCCTTCATACTGAGCAGGCATTCAAAGAAGATTTCCTTCTCTTCTTTGGTAAGAGTGTAGCTGGCAGGACCTTCATACTGCTTTGGAGGCATGCCGTCTTTTTCGTGCAAACGTTGCAGGTCCTCCCGTGCCTTCGGTGTATCTTTTGTCTTCCCATACACGCCCAAGAAGCCTAGAAGGTTCACGCAAAGGTTCTTCGTCACGTGCATCATGTCGATTGAAGAGTGGACCTCTAGGTCTTTCCAGTAGGGTAGCTCCCAAAATATAGGTTTCTTCTTCCACATGGGTGCGCGTCCCTCAGCATCATTCGGAACAGATAGTCCGCTGGGACCCTTTCCAAAGATTATGTGTAAATCATTAACCATATGAAGTACGTGATCACCGGTACGCATGGCGGGCTTCTTCCGGTGATCTACCTCGCCTTTGAAATGCTTGCCTTTCTTTCGACATTGATGGTTGGTTGGAAGAAATTGACGATGCCCCAGGTACACATTCTACCTGCATTTGTCTAGGTATATACTTTGGGTGTTAGCTGAACAGTGCGTGCATGCGTGGTATCCCTTGTTTGTCTATCCTGAAAGGTTACTGAGAGCAAGCCAATCATTGATGGTTACAAACAGCAATGCATGCAGGTCAAATTCCTCCTGTTTGTGCACATCCCACACACGTACACTGTTTCCATTCCACAACTGTAGAAGTTCTTCAACTAATGGCCTTAGGTACACATCAGTGTCGTTGCCGGGTTGCTTAGGGCCTTGGATGAGAACTGGCATCATAATGAACTTCCGCTTCGTGCATAGCCAAGGAGGAAGGTTATAGATACATAGAGTCATGGGCCAGGTGTTGTGATTGCTGCTCTGCTCCCCAAAAGGATTAATGCCATCCACGCTTAAACCAAACCATATGTTCCTTGGGTCACCTACAAACTCAGCCCGGTACTTTCTCTTGATTTTTCTCCACTGCAACCCGTCAGCGGGTGCTCTCAACTTCCCGTCTTTCTTATGGTCCTCTCTGTGCCATCGCATCAACTTGGCATGCTCTTTGTTTCTGAACAGACGTTTCAACCGTGGTATTATAGGAGCATACCACATCACCTTGGCAGGAACCCTCTTCCTAGGGGCTCGCCGTCAACATCACCAGGGTCATTGCTACGTACCTCTTGAGCATGCGTTGGTTTTTCCTTGAAGAGGAAAGGGTGATGCAGCAAAGTAGCGTAAGTATTTCCCTCGGTTTTTGAGAACCAAGGTATCAATCCAGTAGGAGACAACGCACAACTCACCTAGTACCTGCACAAACAATCAAGAACCTCGCAACCAATGCGATACAGGGGTTGTTAATCCCTTCACGGTCACTTGCAAAAGTTAGATCTGATAAAGATAATAAAGTAAATATTTTTGGTATTTTTGTTGTATAGATTGGAAAGTAAAGATTGCAAAATAGTAAACGAGATGCGATGTAAAATATAAGAGATGCAATATAATAAGGAAGAGACACGGGGGCCATAGGTTTCACTAGTGGCTTCTCTCAAGATAGCATGTATTACGGTGGGTGAACAAATTATTGCCGAGAAATTGATAGAAAAGCGCATAGTTATGAAGATATCTAAGGCAATGATCATGAATATAGGCATCACGTCTGTGTCAAGTAGACCGAAACGATTCTGCATCTACTACTATTACTCCAGACATCGACCGCTATCCAGCATGCATCTAGAGTATTAAGTTCATAAGAACAGAGTAATACATTAAGCAAGATGACATGATGTAGAGGGATAAACTCAAGCAATATGATATAAATCCCATCTTTTTATCCTCGATGGCAACAATACAATACGTGCCTTGCTGTCCCTATTGTCACTAGGAAATGACACCGCAAGATTGAACCCAAAGCTAAGCACTTCTCCCATTGCAAGAAAGATCAGCCTAGTAGGCCAAACTAAACCGATAATTCAAAGAGACTTGCAAAGATATCAAATCATGCATATAAGAATTCAAAGAAGAACCAAATAATATTCATAGATAATCAAGTTCATAAATCCAAAATTCATAGGATCTCGGCAAACACACCGCGAGAGAGTATTACATCGAATAGATCTCCAAGAACATCGAGGAGAACTTTGTATTGAAGATCAAAGAGAGAGAAGAAGCCATCTAGCTAATAACTATGGACCCGAAGGTCTGTGGTAAACTACTCACGCTTCATTGGAGAGGCTATGGTGTTGATGTAGAAGCCCTCCGTGATCGATTCCCCCTCTGACAGATCGCTGGAAAAGGTCCCTAGATGGGATCTCACGGGTACAGAAGGTTGCGGCGGTGGAAAAGTGGTTTCGTGGCTCCCCCTGATGTTTCTAGGGTATAAGAGTATATATAGGTGAAAGAAGTACGTCGGTGGAATTTCGTGGGGCCCACGAGGGTGAGGGGCGCGCCTACCCCCCTGGGCGCGCCCTCCTACCTCGTGGCCGCCCCACAGAGTTCCAGAATTCAACTCCAAGTCTTCTGGTTTGCTTTCGGTCCAAGAAAGATCATCGTGAAGGTTTCATTCCGTTTGGTATTCCTTTTCTACGAAACTCTAAAATAGAAAAAAATACAGAAACTGGCACTGGGCCTCCGGTTAATAGGTTAGTCCCAAAAATAATATAAAAGAGCATATTAAAGCCCATTAAACATCCAAAACAGATAATATAATAGCATGGAACAATCAAAAATTATAGATACGTTGGAGACGTATCAAGCATCCCCAAGCTTAATTCCTGCTCGTCCTCGAGTAAGTAAATGATAAAAACAGAATTTTTGATGTGGAATGCTACCTAAAATATTTATCTGTAATTTTCTTTATTGTGGCATGAATGTTTAGATCCGAAAGATTCAAGACAAAAGTTTAATATGACATAAAAATAATAATACTTCAAGCATACTAACAAAGTAATTATGTCTTCTCAAAATAACATGGCCGAAGAAAGTTTATCCCTACAAAATCATATAGTTTGGTTATGCTCCATCTTCGTCACACAAAATATTCAAATCATGCACAACCCTGACAACAAGCCAAGCAATTGTTTCACACTTTAGTATTCTCAAACCTTTTCAACTTTCATGCAGTGCATGAGCGTGAGCCATGGACATAGCACTATAGGTGGAATAGAGTGGTGGTTGTGGAGAAGATAAAAAGGAGGAAGATGGTCTCACATCAACTAGGCGTATCAATGGGCTATGGAGATGCCCATCAATAGATATCAATGCGAGTGAGTAGGGATTGCCATGCAACGGATGCACTAGAGCTATAAATGTATGAAAGCTCAACAAAAGAAACTAAGTGGGTGTGCATCCAACTTGCTTGCTCACGAAGACCTAGGGCATTTGAGGAAGCCCATCGTTGGAATATACAAGCCAAGTTTTATAATGAAAATTTCCCACTAGTATATGAAAGTGACAAAATAAGAGACTCTCTATCACGAAGATCATGCTGCTACTTTGAAGCACAAGTGTGGAAAAAGGATAGTAGCATTGTCCCTTCTCTCTTTTTCTCTCTCTCTTTTTTTTTGTTTGGCTTCTTTGGCGCTGATACGTCCATTTTGCATCATGCTTTTATATCGATATTTATTGCATTATGGGCTGTTATTACACATTATGTCACAATACTTATGCCTATTCTCTCTTATTTTACAAGGTTTACATGAAGAGGGAGAATGCCGACAGCTAGGATTCTGGGCTGGAAAAGGAGCAAATATTAGAGACCTATTCTGCGCAGCTCCAAAAGTCCTAAAACTTCACGGAAGTTATTTCCAGAATATATAAAAAATACTGAGCGTAAGAAGTACTAGAGGGGGGCCACCCACCAGCCACGAGGGTGGGGGGCGCGCCCTACCCCCAGGGCGTGCCCCTGCCTCATGGGCCCCCTGGTGGCCCCGCGATGCCCATCTTCTGCTATATGGAGTCTTTCGTGGACGAAAAAATCATAAGCAAGCTTTCGGGACGAGACTCCACCGCCACGAGGCGGAACCAACCTAGGGCTCCGGCAGAGCTGTTCTGCCGGGGACACTTCCCTCCGGGAGGGGGAAATTATCACCATCGTCATCACCAGTGATCCTCTCATCGGGAGGGGGTCAATCTCCATCAATATCTTCACCAGCACCATCTCATCTCAAACCCTAGTTCATCTCTTGTATCCAATCTTTGTATCCGAACCTTAGATTGGTACCTGTGGGTTGCCAGTAGTGTTGATTACTCCTTGTAGTTGATGCTAGTTGGTTTACTTGGTGGAAGATCATATGTTCAGATCCTTTATGCATATTAATACCCCTCTGATTATGAACATGAATATGCTTTGTGAGTAGTTACATTTGTTCCTGAGGACATGGGAGAAGTCTTGCTATTACTAGTCATGTGAATTTGGTATTTGTTTGATATTTTGATGAGATGTATGTTGTCATCCCTCTAGTGGTGTCATGTGAACGTCGACTACATGACACTTCACCATTGTTTGGGCCTAGAGGGAGGCATTGGGAAGTAATACGTAGATGATGGGTTGCTAGAGTGACAGAAGCTTAAACCCTAGTTTATGTGTTGCTTCGTAAGGGGATGATTTGGATCCATATGTTTCATGCTATGTGTTGGGAATATTACTACTGCATATAAACCGGCCAGGAGGGGCCGGGTTATGCCTGTAATGAGTTATTTATATCTGAAGCCCATGAAGATAAGGAGTATGGCGCTTTACGAAGGAGAGCTAGCACGGAGGCCCAGGGCCCAAAGGCGGTTTAGGGCCCATAGACATAAACCGCCATATAGCATGTAACTTGTATTGTAAGATAGGAAAGGGTAGAAACCAGGACGGACACGTTTATGAGCCGACCAGGATTCTGTAAACCGGCGGGGGTCAACCTGTGTATGTAAAGGGACGACCTGGCGGCGGTTTAGGGAGACAACAACAACTTGAGAGCCAGGTGATGTAGACACAGACCTAGGGTAGGGTAATAGGCCTGACCTATATGCCCCACCTAAAGTCTTGTCCTAAAAACTAAGAAGTTCAAGAATCAGAAGTAGAGGACCAGCAAAGGTGTCAAAGCGAAGTCCACTCGACCTATCAATCACTCAGAGACCTCTCTTACTCAGGTCACTCGACCACCAAACCACTCGACATATCAGAAGACCTAAAGCCACTCTGCGCAGCAACGGTCAAGCATTCATTCACATACTTAATGCTCATTTGTAGCACTTCAATACGGGAATTATCTGTAATGCCTCCTCTTAATGTATATTGAACCCTGCGTAACGGAGGGGAGCTGGGGTCCTAGCGTACTCTATATAAGCCACCCCCCTCCTTTGGGACAAGGGTTCGCACCCCCTGTAACTCACACACGTATAATCCAGTCGACCGCCTCCGGGCTTCGAGATGTAGGGCTGTTACTTCCTCCGAGAAGGGCCTGAACTCGTAAACCTTGTGTGTACAACTCCTCCATAGCTAAGATCTTGCCTCTCCATTCCTACCCCCATATTGTACTGTCAGACTTAGAACCACGACAGTTGGCGCCCACCTTGGGGCAGGTGTCTTAGCGACTTGTTGGAGAAGTTGCGATTTTTCCGATCCCCTTCATCATGGTTTCAGGCGGAGTTTTGGTGGAGGGCCGCGAGATCCGTCTCGGCGCGCTCACGTTCATCGCCGACAACTCCGCTTGGCTTCAGGAGGCTTCGGTCGACGTCGACGCGCTCCCTGTCCGCGGGGCAACACACTTTCGCGCGTGCGTCCGCGGCGTCCTCTTGCAGCAGCCGTCGAACCAGTATCGGTCGGCCCCTGTGTCGTCCTCCCTCCCTGTTTCCCACCGGTGCAAGCGCTCCGGTCGGTCGAGACTCCAGCGGTGGGTGAGAAACGCGGTGGCTCGCCAGTCGGCCACCCCCAAGTCGTGGCGATCGAGCCCGACGAATCTCTCTACGGCTTGTTCGATCTATCGACTGGCTCCGCAGAGACTGCATCCGAGTGCGACAGCAGTGATCCAGCGGCGGAGGTTCTGATGGTCGATGGACCACGCAGTCCTCCCGGCTTTCCCCGCACCGATGGAGGCGACGACGGAGGCGATCCGCCGCATGCTCATGAAGAGTATCTCCCCGAGCCCCTCACTTCGCTACAGAGGGAAGAACTTCGCCGCCGGAACATGGATGCGCTGCACACTCCTATCGTTGGATAAACCCCTGAGGTCCGTGCGTTAGAGGACGCGCGCTTGGCCAACTTGGCTGAGCGCACTCGACTGGAGAACCTCCAGCGAGCACTCGACGAGCGTGCGCGACAACGGGTTCCAGAATCCAGTCGACGTCAGCTTTTCCCACCACCGACTCAGGTATATGGAACTCCGATTCAGAATTTAGCAGCTGCAGCCCGTATAGCAGAGTCGATCCAGCCTTCTCAGTCAGAGGCTGGCAGAGGCTTGTTACAGATCAGAGCATTACTCCGGGTGGCAGGAGATTAGAATTCAGCTGTTTCGCAGTCGCGAAATAGGATCCACAGCAGATCCGTCGCTGCAGATACAGTCCAGTCGGCCCACAGCCCAAGATCGCCCCCGAGGCATGAGGAACATGGGGACCGACGTGATTAGAGCAGGAACTGTGAGCAGTATGATCACTGACTCGATCGAGATGATCGACGTCGAGTGCCCACCCCTCCCCCAAGGAGTGGATCATACGTGCCTCGGCAGCAAGATGACAGACGCCCTCACAGTATTGGGCGAAGGATTCCAGTCAACCCTAGGGAACCAGGCTTTGATGCGAGATCCATTCTCGTTCAGGGTTTGGTCGACAGGAACAGAGCCTACCGAGAAGGTCATGACAGAGACGTACCCACCAGCAGCAGAGTACACGTCTCAGGACCAGAGTGCTTCAGCAGAGCCATCAGGGCCGCGGTGATTCCTCCCAACTTCTGGTTGGCGACTGGAGTCAGTAAGTTCACTGGTGAGTCCAAGCCTAACACTTGGCTTGAGGACTACTGAGTGGATGTTCAGATTGGCGGCGGTAACGATGAAGTGGCAATGAAACACCTGCCTCTTATGTTGGAAGGTTCGGCCAGAGCATGGCTGAATCAGTTAGCACCCAGCAGCATTTACACTTGGGAAGATCTTGCCCGAGTGTTTGTCAGAGCATTTGAAGGAACTTGCAAGCAACCAGCAGGGTTGACAGAGCTGCAATCTTGTGTGCAGAAGCCGAATGAAACTTTGAGGGCCTACATCCAGAGATGGATCACATTGCATCACACAGTAGAGAACATATCTGATCACCAAGCAGTCTGTGCCTTCAAGGAAGGCGTTAAATACAGAGAACTGAACCTGAAATTTGGTCGAACCGGAGACATTTCTCTGAGTCGAATGATGGATATTGCCACCAAGTATGCCAATGGTGAAGAAGAGGATCGGCTCCGGAGTGGCAAGCACAAGTCAGTCGCCCACGAAACCGGAGGAGGGAACTCCAGTCGGAAGCAGAAGCGGAAAGCCGAGCCAGTTGCTCCTGGAGAAGCCTTGGCCGTGACTCAACGAAAGTTCAAGGGGAAGCCCAAAGGGCCTTGGAACCCCAAGAATGTGAAAGACCAAGACGTAAATGATGTGTTGGATCTGCCATGTCACATTCATACAAAGAAAGATGAAGAGGGTAAACTCATTTATCCGAAACATACCACTCGACAGTGTCGGCTCTTGATCCAGCAGTTCCAAGGGAAACAACCCAAAGATAAGGAAAAGGAGTCGGACAAAGTTGAGGACAAGGAAGATAGTGATGATGGGTAACCCCAGGTCAATTCTACCCTGATGATTTTTGCTGATGTTGAAAGCAAAAGTCGATTGAAAGTTATCAACCGAGAAGTGAATATGGTCGCTCCGGCGACACCCAGTTATTTGAAATGGTCTCAGACTGCCATCACATTCGACTAGTCCGATCACCCAACGCACATAGCCACCCCTGGGAGGCAAGCTTTGGTGGTCGACCCAATTGTTGAAGGCACTCGACTAACCAAAGTTTTGATGGATGGAGGCAGTGGCGTGAATATACTGTATGCAGAGACGTTGGGATGGGCATTCTGATGTCCATACTCAGTACCAGCAACATGAGTTTCCATGGAGTCATTCCTGGAAAGAAGGCTGAGTCACTCGGCCAAATTGCTCTTGATGTGGTTTTCGGTGATTCCAAAAATTACCGCAAAGAAAAGTTGACGTTTGAAGTTGTGGATTTCCGGAGCGCTTATCACGCTATTTTGGGAAGGCCAGCTTATGCACGATTCATGGCTCGACCATGTTATGTGTACCTCAAGTTGAAGATGCCTGGTCCCAGAGGTGTGATCACTATTACTGGCAATCGTAAGAAGGCGGAAGAGTGCTTTCAGAAAGGCTCAAAGATCGCCGATGCTCAGATGGCAGTGGTAGAGCTGCAGGAATACCAGAAAACAGCATACCCGAGTGATTTGTTGCGAGCCAAGAAGCCCGCTACGGAATCAGCGTTTCAGTCGTCCGGTGAGACAAAACCGATTCACATTCACCCGACCGACCCTAGTGCTGCTCTGACTCATATCTCTATGACACTCGACTCCAAATAGGAAGAAGCACTCATCCAGTTCCTCCGTGAGAACTGGGACATCTTTGCATGGAAGCCTTCTGACATGCCGGGTGTTCCCAGGGGGCTGGCTGAGCACCGTCTACGAGTCGACTCAAAAGTGAAACCTGTCAAAGAACATCTTCGACGGTCCGCCGTCCAGAAGAGAAAGGCCATTGGCAAGGAGGTGGCTCGGCTCTTAGCAGCAGAGTTTATCCGAGAGATTTACCACTCCGAGTGGCTCACCAATGTTGTCATGGTCCCCAAGAAGGACAAGACACTTCGCATGTGCATTGACTTCAAACTTATCAATCAGGCCTGCCCGAAAGATCATTTTCCTCTCCCCCACATCGACTAGATAGTCGACTCGACTGCGGGATGTGAGCACCTGTCTTGTTTAGACGCCTATTCCGGTTACCATCAGATCCGTCTGTATGGTCCCGACGAGATCAAAACATCTTTCATCACTCCATTCGGGTGCTTCTGTTATGTTACCATGCCATTCGGCCTCAAAAATGCCGGAGCCACGTTCATGAGGATGATTCAGAAGTGTTTGCTCACTCAAATCAGTCGGAATGTGGAA
This sequence comes from Triticum urartu, assembly GCF_056163025.1. Taxonomy (NCBI): domain Eukaryota; kingdom Viridiplantae; phylum Streptophyta; class Magnoliopsida; order Poales; family Poaceae; genus Triticum; species Triticum urartu. The sequence continues at coordinate 554,747,384 of NC_141876.1, forward strand.
GCATACATGGATGATATTGTGGTCAAGTCACGGAAAGGTTCCGACCTGCTGACTGACCTTGCTTAGACATTTGCCAACCTCAGGAGGTATGATATCAAGCTTAACCCATCAAAGTGCAGATTCGGAGTTCCTGGCGGAAAGTTACTCGGTTTTCTCGTTTCCGAATGAGGAATCGATGCCAACCCAGAAAAAGTTGGTACTATACTCCGAGTGAAGCGCCCTGTGCGCGTGCACGATGTCCAGAAGCTTACTGGTTGCTTGGCCGCTTTAAGTCGATTCATTTCTCGTCTCGGTGAAAAGGCATTGCCTCTTTACCGACTGATGAAGAAGTCAGACAAGTTCGAGTGGACTCCTGAAGCTGATGCAGCGTTTGCAGAGCTAAAAGCCCTGCTCTCCACCCAGCCGGTGCTTGCTGCCCGAATCAGCAAAGAGCCTTTGCTGCTTTACATTGCAGCCACGGGACAATTCGTCAGTTCAGTACTTACGGTCGAGCGGGAAGAAGAAGGAAAAACCTTTAAAGTTCAGCACCCAGTATATTATGTTTCTGAAGTTTGGACCCCATCAAAGCAAAGATATCCTCATTATCAGAAGCTTGTATATGGGATTTGTATGACCACGAAGAAGGTTGCACATTACTTCTCTGACCATTCCATTACAGTCGTCAGCGACGCTCCATTGTCAGAGATTCTGCACAACAGAGATGCAACTGGTCGAGTGGCAAAATGGGCGATTGAACTCCTTCCCCTAGATATCAAGTTTGAGGCAAAGAAAGCTATCAAGTCCCAAGCAATTGCAGATTTCGTCGCCGAGTGGATTGAACAGCAACTGCCGACTCAAGTTCACTCGGAGCACTGGACCATGTTCTTCGACGGTTCTAAGATGCTGAATGGTTCCGGTGCTGGGGTAGTATTGGTTTCCCCTCGAGGAGATAAGCTCAAATCCACTTTCATTCCTCCAATAACGAAGCAGAATATGAAGCACTTTTGTATGGGTTGCGCATGGCCATTTCACTCGGCGTCCGTCGCCTCATGGTCTATGGCGACTCAGATTTGGTGGTGAATCAAGTGATGAAGGAGTGGGACGTCAGAAGTATAGCCATGACTGGTTATTGCAATGTAGTAAGAAAGCTAGAGAAGAAATTCGAGGGGTTAGAGCTTCATCATATACCCCGACTGAAAAATCAAGCAGCTGATGATTTGGCAAAAATAGGTTCCAAGAGAGAAGCCATTCCCAGCAATGTGTTTCTGGAACACATCCACACACCATCAGTTCAAGAGGATCCTTTCACCGAAGAAGCACCGTAGCCAAAAAGTGGCACGGATCCGACTGAAGTTGAGGTTCCAATAGTGGTCGACCTGATCATGGAAGTTTTGGTCATCACTCCCGACTGGACAGTGCCGTACATCGCGTACATCCTAAGGAAAGAACTCCCAGAGAATGAAGAAGAGGCTCGATAGATCGTCCGTCGATCTAAGGCCTTTACTGTGATAAAGGGACAGTTGTACAGGGAAAGCGCGACTGGAGTCGGTAAAAAATGTATAACACCAGAAGAAGGTCAAATAATTCTTGATGATATCCACTCGGGGACCTGTGGCCATCATGCGTCCTCTCGGACCATCGTGGCTAAAGCATAACGAGCGGGATTTTATTGGCCAAAAGCAAATGAAATGGCAAAGGAGATAGTCGACAAATGTGAAGGATGTCAGTTCTATTCCAATATGTCGCACAAACCCGCCTCAGCCTTGAAGACCATTCCACTCGTCTGGCCCTTCACTGTTTGGGGATTGGATATGGTTGGACCGCTGAGAACTGGCAGGAGCAGCTTCACCCATGTGCTGGTGGCAGTCGACAAATTCACTAAGTGGATTGAAGCTAAACCTATCAAGAATCTTGACGCCTGCACTGCTATCAGCTTTATCACAGAGTTGGTATTCAGATATGGAGTTCCGCATAGCATCATCACTGGCAATGGGTCAAACTTCAATTCTGACAAATTCAGAGCTTTTTGCGCCTCTCAAGGCACACGAGTCGACTACGCGTCAGTCGCTCACCCCCAGTCGAATGTACAAGCAGAAAGAGCAAATGGTCTAATTCTCAAAGGACTAAAACCCCGACTAATGCACGATCTCACGCATGCAGCAAGCGCATGGGTCAACGAGCCTCCGTCAGTTCTTTGGGGATTGAGGACCACCCCTAATCGGTCGACTGGACAAACTCCATTCTTTCTGGTCTATGGAGCTGAAGCAGTTTTGCCGAGTGACTTGCTTCACAATGCACCCCGAGTCGAACTCTACTCTGAGGATGAAGCAGAACAAGCCCGGCAGGATGCGGTCGACCTCCTAGAAGAGGAAAGAGAGATGGCCATGATCCGATCGACCATCTATCAGCAGGACTTGCGTCGATTCCATGCCAGAAATGTGAAGAGTCGAGCCTTCCAAGAAGGAGACTTGGTCCTCCGAGTGGATCAACAGAAACCACACAAGCTCGCTCCTACTTGGGAAGGTCCTTTCATCGCCACCAGAGTTCTCCACAATGGAGCATACCATCTTTACAATGTCGATCGCCAGATTGATAAGCCACGAGCTTGGAATGCGGAGCTGCTCCGCCCCTTTTATACTTAAGTACTCACTCAAATGAGATGTAATAAGAGATACCTCTGTAGTTTATTTATCAAAAGACAAAAGTGTTATAATTTTCCCAGTGATTGTTGTTGCTTTTGTTTACGTGAGAAATCCCCTAGTGGGTGGCTTAGCCGCGAATCCGTTTTGCCCAAGTTTGTAAAAATCCTATCGAGTGGTGAGCAAGCCTCTCACTCGGGGGCTTAGCTGCGAATCCGTTTCGCCTAAGTTTGAAAAATCCTACCAAGTGGTGAGCCAGCCTCCCACTTGGGGGCTTAGCTGCAGTCCAAGTACTCGCCTAAGTTTTAAAAATCCTACCGAGTGGTGAGCCAGCCTCCCACTCAGGGGCTTAGCTGCAGTCTAAGTACTCGCCTAAGTTTTAAAAATCCTACCGAGTGGTGAGCCAGCCTCCCACTCAGAGGCTTAGCTGCAGTCCAAGTACTCGCCTAAGTTTTAAAAATCCTACCGAGTGGTGAGCGATCCTCCCACTTGGAGGCTTAGCTGCAGTCCAAGTACTCGCCTAAGTTTTAAAATTCCTACCGAGTGGTGAGCGATCCTCCCACTCGAAGGCTTAGCTGCAGTCCAAGTACTCGCCTAAGTTTTAAAAATCCTACCGAGTGGTGAGCGAGCCTCCCACTCGGAGGCTTAGCTGCAGTCCAAGTACTCGCCTAAGTTTTAAAAATCCTACCGAGTGGTGAGCGATCCTCCCACTCGGGGGCTTAGCTGCAGTCCAAGTACTCGCCTAAGTTTTAAAAATCCTACCGAGTGGTGAGCCAGCCTCCCACTCGGAGGCTTAGCTGCAGTCCAAGTACTCGCCTAAGTTTTAAAATTCCTACCGAGTGGTGAGCGATCCTCCCACTCGGAGGCTTAGCTGCAGTCCAAGTACTCGCCCAAGTTTTAAAAATCCTACCGAGTGGTGAGCGATCCTCCCACTCGGAGGCTTAGCTGCAGTCCAAGTACTCGCCTAAGTTTTAAAAATCCTACCTAGTGGTGAGCGATCCTCCCACTCAGAGGCTTAGCTGCAGTCCAAGTACTCGCCTAAGTTTTAAAAATCCTACCGAGTGGTGAGCGATCCTCCCACTCGGGGCTTAGCTGCAGTCCAAGTACTCGCCTAAGTTTTAAAAATCCTACCGAGTGGTGAGCCAGCCTCCCACTCGGAGGCTTAGCTGCAGTCCAAGTACTCGCCTAAGTTTTAAAATTCCTACCGAGTGGTGAGCGATCCTCCCACTCGGAGGCTTAGCTGCAGTCCAAGTACTTGCCTAAGTTTAAAAATCCTACCGAGTGGTGAGCGATCCTCCCACTCGGGGGCTTAGCTGCAGTCCAAGTACTCGCCTAAGTATTCTCCACCTCAGAGCTGCATTCCAAGCACAAAGAGTATTCCGAGTAAAAAACAAATCCCAGTCGAAAGCAAACACCAGCATATTCAGAAATAAACCAAGTTCGGATAAACCGCAAGGTTCCAGACGGCAGATCAAAAGTATTCGAGCATCAAGCCCGAAGAAGTTTAACGGTTACACAATCACTCGGCATTCCGAGGCAAATAAAAGTGGAGCATAATGTTTTTCGGTCACGCATCAGGAGAAGGACTGGCTGGGTCGCAGAACCTGTCGAGGTCAATGCTGTCTGCAATGCGAGTGGCAGCGTCAAGGAAGGTGTCCATGAAAGACTGGAATGTGTGCTTCCTCGTGTTAGCAACCTTGAGCTCCGCCAGCTTGTCTTCTTTGACATCCTTGCAGTGCACTCGAACCAAAGACAGAGCGACGTCAGCACCACAACGAGCAGATGACTTCTTCCATTCTCGCACGCGTTCAGGGATTTGATTCAGTCGAGCCATCAAAGACTCGAGATCTTGAGACAGCTCCGCCTGAGGCCAAAGACCAGCATCAACCTGAGTCATTGCAGCTTTCAAGCATGCCAGATAAGCAACCGCGCTGTCCATGCGAGACTCCAACCGCAACAAGTTCATTGGAACGTCATCTTTGACTGGACAGTTGATGGGATCAAGACCCGTCTCGACCCGCCCGGTTTCCGCTTCAAAGTCTTGGCAAAATTCTGCATGATCGAGTGAATTATGAGTCGACGGTCCCACTAGACTTGTCAGTCGACAGAAATAAGACAAATTAGTCAATGCCTTCAAGTTTCAAGACTAGCTTCGCAACAAGTTGGCCCAGATAAGACTCTAGCTCGCCATTCTTGGCCTTGAGGCTTCCAAGTTCGTCGGTCAACTTCTCTTTGTTCTTCTTCAGTCGCTCGACCTCCTGATTGGCGTCAGATACAACAGTCTTCAGCTTGGAGTTTTCTTTTTCTAACTTGCCGACTGAAGCAAGCTTCTTGTCAGCGAGCGCTGTCTTCTCGCACGCCTCCTTCTGTGCTGCGGCAAGATCCAGATCCTTCTTCTCCAAAGCTTCCTTCATTTTCTCTAAAGAAATAACATTCTTCAGGCGAGCTTGGACTTGGCGGTTTTCACTACATACATCTGCTCGAGTGAAGCCACTCGGTTCAAAGAGGGAAAGGAAAAGTGCCAGTGTTGGGATATGAAGCGGTCGATTGGTTACCTCCCATGGCAGCTACTTCATCACGAGCGGTCTTGAGGTTCTTCTTGGCCAGTTCCAGATCAAGGTTGAGGCTGATTTGTTGTTTGTTCATGTCAGAAAGTTGAGCCCCAAGATCACAAGATTTCTGCAGTCACAACCATATCAGTCGACAGAGATAAAAAGAGATAATTATTCTAAGACTATCGCCGAATCAAACATTCAACCGCAGTCTCGGGGACTACACCCAGTGGGTGCACTTAGCATGCCCCACTGATTTTCAAACCACAGTCGACGGTCGACTGGCTTTCAAAAGAAAAGACAGATCCAAATTCTCAGACCACAGTCGACTGCCCGCAGTTAACTACGGTCTCGGGGACTACACCCAGTGGGTGCACTCAGCGTGCCCCCACTAGTGCAAAGAATCAGTTCGAACTGACACAAAGAGATATACTATTTCCGAACAGCCACACTCTAGTGTGTGAACAGACAAGAAAAACGGTCGATCGAAAAATCAATTAACCTAGACATTGGCTTGCATGGCAGCTCCGGCGTTGAAGGCCACCTGACTGGCCTCATGCACCACCTTCAGCTGCCACATCACAAGGTTCAGTTGAAGAAGAGCTTCTCTGGTAGCAGCCAGGGGATCGTCCGGAGTTTGATATGCAGTAAAAAGTGACGGAGGTAGAGCAATCGAAGCAGCCGCCGGATCTGAAGCATGGAGTGACGTTGGCGCAGCAGGAGCCTGAGAAGCTGATCCCGAGGGACAATCAATCGACAGAGGAACAACGAAGGTGACGTTGGTTCGAGCCGGGTCTGTCGATCACTCGACCGTCGCCGCAGGCGTCTTAGTCGACTGAAGAACATGGGCTTCGGACACCTTCTTGCTCGGCTCGTTGTCCTTCCTCCTCCTGCCTCTCTGTGGTACTTCCTCTTCATCGTCTGGGAGCACAACAATGTCTCGTGGGGCTGCAATAAACAGAGAGAGAGCCATAAAGACAACCGACCAACATTCCAGTCGACCAAACAAACTTCGAGTCGGGCAAACTTACTGGCTTTGGAGGTGACAGTGTCATCAACTTCCTCATCGGCAAGGGTCTTATCAACATCCATATCAGTCGCAGCCGAGGTCGGGCTATACAGGTTCATCATCCACTCGGTCAGAACAAGAAAACTGATCGGAACGAGAAAATATGAGAAGAACATTTACCCAGAGGCAACGGGGACGTCCATCTTGATCCTGGGCAAGGTCTTCCGAGCCTTCGAAGGATTAGCTTTGGGCTGCTTGGAGACCGTCTCAGTCAACTCTGGAGTCGGAGACCGAGCGCGCTTGTGAGGTGGAGCACTCGACGCCACAGCTTTGCCACGTCTGTTCACGGGGTCGTGCCGCTGCTTGGATCGACGTTCAAAGCGAGGCAACGAGTCGGCCACCTCCTCATCGTCAGACTCGTCACTCTCATCATCTTCACCATCAGCTGGGGACTCCCACTCGCCGCTCTCCTCGGCGCTGTCCCCGCCCTCTTGGTCTTGCTCCAGGGCTTGTTCACCATTGGGCGTCGAATACATTTCCGTGTAGATCTGCAAAACAAGGAACCGATCATAAGTCAGTCAGAACCTTAATCAGTCGGAAAATATGTTCAAAAATTCAGTTATGATGACTAGACATTGTCTGGCAGGTTGCTGTCGCTGAAAGGGTCGACTCTCCTGGCACCCCCGGGGTTGTCTTTGTTCCCGGTAATGCTCATCAGCCAATCGGCCACAGTTTTGGCCTCCACTTCCTCCGAATGAACCCGAGCAGTGTCGCTAGCTCCGGAGTACATCCACATAGAATGATCGCGAGCTTGGAGGGGTTGGATCCGCCGACTGAGGAACACCTCGAGCAGGTCCATACCAGTGATGCCCTGATTGATTAGTTGGACTACTCTCTCAACAAGCATGCCTGTCTCTGCCTTCTCAGCAACGGTCACTTGCAAGGAAGATGGAGTTTGGACACGGTCAAAAGAAAAAGGGGGTAATCCGGTCGACTGGCCTGGGGTCGTGATATCCTGGCAGTAGAACTAGGTCGACTGCCAGCCCCTGACCGATTCCGGAAGAGTCATCAGAGGAAAAGAGCTCCTCTTCCTCTTCTGAATGCCTAGGGCCCCGCACATCTGGATAACGTGGGTTTTCTCATCTTTCGAGTTCACTTTCTTCACGGTTTGGGATCAGATGGTAAAGATGTGTTTGAAGAGGCCCCAGTGCGGTCGGCACCCCAAGAAATTCTCACACATAGAGACGAACGCAGCAAGGTACGTGATGGTATTGGGAGTAAAGTGATGGAGTTGGGCACCGAAAAAGTTTAAGAAGCCCCGAAAGAAAGGATGTGGTGGAAGCGAGAAACCGTGGTCGACATGGGTGGCGAGCAAGACACACTCACCCGGTTGCGGCTGCGGCTCCGATTCCCCCTTCGGCAGGCGCGCGGACTCATGGACGATCAGCCCTAACTCGGCCAAATCATCCAAGTCCTCTTGCCAGAGCGAAGATCGGATCCAGTCTCCCCGGATCCAACCTGACGGCAACCCCGAGCGCGATGAAGACCCCCGATTCATCTTGTTCTTCGCCGCCCCGTCGCCTTCTTCGCACGCTCTAACGCCGCCGTTTTGTCCTTCCCCATGGCGGCAGGACATCGGTGTCGAGAGTGGTCGTGCTAGGCGAGGTGGAGACGCGAGAGGAAGAAGAAGGGGAATGAGCACGCACGGTGCGAATGCCTCGGCTTCGCCGCTTTTAAAGGCCTACTTCCGAGTGGCTGACGCGTAGGCCCGATCAGTCCTGTCAAATCCCCCCAACAGTTGTGTTGGGGATCATAGCAGAAATTTAAAATTTTCTATGCATCACCAAGATCAATCTATGGAGTAATCTAGCAATGAGTGGAAGGAGAGTGCATCTACATACCCTTGTAGATCGCTAAGCGGAAGCGTTGCAAGAACACAGATGAAGGAGTCATACTCGCAGCGATTCAGATCGCGGTTGATTCCGATCTAAGCGCCGAACCACGGCGCCTCTGCGTTCAACACACGTGCAGCCTGGTGACGTCTCCCACGCCTTGATCCAGCAAGGAGAGAAGGAAAGTTTGGGAAGACTCCGTCCAGCAGCAGCACGACGGCATGGTGGTGGTGGAGGAGCGCGAAACTTTAGCAGGGCTTCACCAAGCACTTTAGCAGGGCTGCGCCAAGAGGGAGATGATCTCGTGTGTCTTGCAGCCCCCAATACCTCAAGTATATATAGGGGAAGGGGAAGGGCTGCGCCCCATCTAGGGTTCCCTCCCTAGGGGTGGCGGCAGCCCCAAAACCCATCTAGGGTGGCGGCCAAAGGGGGAGAGAGGGGGGCGCACCTGGGGTGGGCCTTAAGGCCCATCTGGACCTAGGGTTCGCCCCCTCCCACTCTCCCTTGCGCCTTGGGCCTTGGTGGGGGGGGGGGGCGCACCAGCCCACCTGGGGCTGGTCCCCTCCCACACTTGGCCCACGCAGCCTTCTAGGGCTGGTGGCCCCACTTGGTGGACCCCCGGGACCCTCCCGGTGGTCCCGGTACGTTACCGATAGCACCCGAAACTTTTCCGGTGACCAAAACAGGACTTCCCATATATAAATATTTACCTCCGGACCATTCCGGAACTCCTCGTGACGTCCGAGATCTCATTTGGGACTCCGAACAACATTCAATAACTGCATACATACTTTCCCTATAACCCTAGTGCCATCGAACCTTAAGTGTGTAGACCCTACGGGCTCGGGAGTCATGCAGACATGGCCGAGACAACTCTCCGGTCAATAACCAACATCGGGATCTGGATACCCATGTTGGCTCCCACATGCTCCACGATGATCTCATCGGATGAACCACGATGTCAAGGATTCAATCAATCCCGTATACAATTCCCTTTGTCTATCGGTACGATACTTGCCCGAGATTCGATCGTCGGTATCCCGATACCTTGTTCAATCTCGTTACCGGCTCTTTACTCGTTCCATAACACATCATCCCTTGATCAACTCCTTGGTCACATTGTGCACATTATGATGATGTCCTACCGAGTGGGCCCAGAGATACCTCTCTGTTACACGGAATGACAAATCCCAGTCTCGATTCGTGCCAACCCAACAGACACTTTCAGAGATACCCGTAGTGCACCTTTATAGCCACCCAGTTATGTTGTGACGTTTGGCACACCCAAAGCACTCCTATGGTATCCGGGAGTTGCACAATCTCATGGTCTAAGGAAATGATACTTGACATTAGAAAAGCTTTAGCATACGAACTACACGATCTTGTGCTAGGCTTAGGATTGGGTCTTGTCCATCACATCATTTTCCTAATGATGTGATCCCGTTATCAATGACATCCAATGTCCATGGTCAGGAAACCGTAACCATCTATTGATCAACGAGCTAGTCAACTAGAGGCTTACTAGGGACATGGTGTTGTCTATGTATCCAAACTTGTATCTGAGTTTCCTATCAATACAATTCTAGCATGGATAATAAACGATTATCATGGACAAGGAAATATAATAATAACTAATTTATTATTGCCTCTAGGGCATATTTCCAACAGTCTCCCACTTGCACTAGAGTCAATAATCTAGTTCACATCGCCATGTGATTAACACTCATAGGTTACATCGCCATGTGACCAACATCCAAAGAGTTTACTAGAGTCAATAATCTAGTTCACATCACTATGTGATTAACACTCAATGAGTTCTGGGTTTGATCATGTTATGCTTGTGAGAGAAGTTGTAGTCAACAAGTCTGCAATAATCAGATCCCTATGAATTTCGCAAAACTTTATGTTATATCGTAGATGCTGCTACCACGTTCCACTTGGAGCTATTCCAAATTGTTGCTCCATTATACGCATCCGGTATCTCTACTCAGAGCTATCCGGATAGGTGTTAAGCTTGCATCGACGTAACTCTTTACGTTGAACTCTTTATCAGCTCCATAACCGAGAAACATTTCCTTATTCCTCTAAGGATAATTTTGACCGCTATCTGGTGATCCACCCCTAGATCACCTCAGACATGTGGCAAGGCACACATCTGGTGCGATACTCAGCATGGCATACCGTATAGAGCCTATGGAAAAAGCATAGGGACGACCTTCGTCCTTCCACTTTCTTCTGCCGTGGTCAAGCTTTGAGTTTTACTCAACTTCACACCTGACAACTCAGGTAAGAACCCCTTCTTTGACTGATCTATTTTGAACTCCTTCAAAAACATGTCAAGGTGTGCGTTCTTTGAAAGTATCATCAGGCGTCTTGGTCTATCTCTATAGATCTTGATGCCCAATATGTAAGCAGCTTTATCCAGGTCTTCCTTTGAAAATCACTCTTCAAACAACCGTTTATGCTTTCCAGAAATTCTACATTATTTCGGATCAACAATATGTCATCCACATATACTTATCAGAAATATTGTAGTTCTCCCACTCACTTTCTTGTAAATACAAGTTTCTAGCAAACATTGTATAAACCTAAAAGCTTTGATCACTCCATCAAAGCATATATTCTGACTCCGAGATGCTTGCTCTAGTCCATAGAAGGATCGCTGGAGCCAGCATACCTCTTAGCATCCTTAGGATCGACAAAACTTTGATTGTATCACATACAACTCTTTCTTACGAAAACTGGTAAGAAAACTTGGTTTTTGACATCCATCTGTCAGATTTCATAATCAAAAAAATACAACTAATGCTAACATGATTCCGACGGACTTAAGCATCGCTACGGGTGATAAATTCTCATCGTAGTCAACTCCTTGAACTTGTGAAAAAACTCTTTCCCACAAGTCGAGCTTCATAGACAGTAACATTTCCGCCCATGTCCGTCTTCTTCTTAAAGATCCATTTATCTCAATGGCTTGCCGATCATGGGGCAAGTCCACCAAAGTCCATACTTTGTTCTGATACATGGATCCTATCTAGGATTTCATGGCTT